>NC_056729.1:949778633-950086133 GCF_019279795.1 Protopterus annectens
CACAAGCCCTTATACTTCCACCAGGAAAGAAAATCCTTAAAGAAATCACTTCAGCTCTGATGAAATTCTTATGGTACCCCAAAAGAAAAAAGAGTGGCATATTCTCATCATATCAGAAAATGGGAACAAGGGGGGGTTAAAATTCCCAGAGATTGAAACTTCTATAAAGGCATCTATAATTAAAATAGTGATGAATTGGATAAATCCTAGATACTCTTCCAACTAGAAACAGTTATACTCCATTATACTAATGAATGAAAACTGTTTATCAACGAATGCTTTAGTAACTGACAAAGATAACAAGATATGACACTATTTAAGTTTAAATTTACAGTATAGTACAACAAAATTAACTAAACTAACACTAATAAACAGTATTTTTGATGTGTTTAGAAAATCCATTAACACAAATTTAGATATAAAACTGTGGCATAGATTTTAATACCATTTACTATCACAAGGGATTTTCCTGATAGAGATTTTTGGTTTATGGGAAAATAATAACCTATTTTGTTGGTTGCAATGTATTGAAAACCAGTAAGCTTTGAACACACAAAGTATATTGTCAACCTATGGCCTATCCCCTAATGACTGGTTTGTTCTTCAGAGTGTCACAGCATACACTAAGGATCTGTGTAGAATAATACATAACTCATCCTTCAAAACCATACCAAAAATTATAAACTGGATTTTTGGAATTCTGTATAATAATATCAATGTTAAGAATGAATTATCATATCTATATAACACTTTAATTGTGTATAAGACAGCGCCTAAAGATTCTTACTGGCAATACCTAACTAATGGGTTTCAAGTATCATTATCAATGGAAGATAAAACAGACATTTTATTTTCAGTTAAACTAACTTTTTACTCACAATTCCGTAGGATTTTTCATTGGAAATTTCTACACTGATCCTTTTTGACACTTGAGAAACTCTCAGAAATGAACCCTTCAAACAGCAAGTTATGTTGGAGATGTCATCTGTCCACTAATGCTGACTGGTCTCATATTTTTTATGACTGTACTAATATTAAACCATATTGGAATGAGATTAACAAATTTTTTCAAGCTATCTACACTGATGTATTTGTTTTAACAAAGTCTTTAATTTTCTTGAATATTGTTAATAGTAATAATATGAAGAAAGATGACCTGTATTTGTTGTGGACAATGTTAGTAATAGCCAGAAAATGTATAACTAGAAGATGGAACTCTAATGTAGCACCCACAATGGAGGAATTCCTATCATCATTGAAGAAATGCATACTAATGGAGAAAAGAACTAAAGAGTTAAGAACTTTTCCTTAGCCATTGGTTAATAGTCCGTGGAGGAAAGTTTTGAATTTGATTGATACCCTACAGATAGAACCAAACTCTTCCTATCGTAGTTTATACATTAAGTTATTATTTAACTACAAATGTTTTTATCTGAATCCTTTTTGTCAGGCTGAATGTAAATACTGTAAATAGTTATTGAATGTTAAGAATGTATTCAATTATTGTGTTATTTCATCAAAATAAAAATCATTTGAGTGAAAAAAAAAAAGACCAGAATGCCAAAACTCCATAATAGCAAAAACCAAAAACGACAAACTGAAGAACATCAAACAGGCAGGTGAGTTATTGTGCAAGCTGGCGGTACAGCTGGGTTTGGGGTTTTGCCCATTACCAGCTGCATTACAATGTCTGTGTTAGTATATGTAATGTGCAGGAGATGTGTGAGGTGCAAGAGGGCTTGTCCTCCTGCAAAACATTTAGATTGTACTTTTGTTCGCTCGATAGTGCTGTGTAGATGTTTGATGTTCTGTAGTTTGTTGTTTTCGGTTTTCATTATTATAAAGTTTCAGCATTCCAGTCTCTGTCTTTTGATGTTCATTCTTCTGTACTTTCTTGCTTATGAACTAGATCCATATATATATATATATATATATATATATATATATATATATATATATATATATATATATATATATATATATATATATATATAAAGCTATAGAGAGATAGATATGAATGTATTATCAAATATCAAACAAACAAAATCATCAGGGCACATTTAATCTAACAAAATAATCTAACTTACTTGTCATTGAAAATCCATTTCATCCAAACACTAAATGAGTTGGAAAAGTTTTTTTTTCCAAGCAGTTCCGCTAAAAAAAAAATACAGACTTCTAACTCACAGACATAATTTGTCTGAAAAAAAATCATACTGTTAGGGAAAGTGTATTTAGTATCCTAATGCATGGAGTTGGGGATAGGGGCAAAGTTAGGAATCTGGTTAACACACGAGTAAGAGAGGGCTAGAACCTTTGGTGTTCTTTGAATTGTTTTATGTGTTTAGTGAGAAACTTCCTGAAGGGAGCACTTTACTTGCTATTTTTTCTTAGCAAATCTGAGTATAAGGGAGTGATTATGTTTTTCGAACTAGAGGCCACTGTTAAATAAAAGGATTTCCTGGCAATCATTGTCACGTGATGGTCAAAACAGAGGGAATTTTCAACCAGTTTTCAACATTTTTGTTTTATAGTTGTGTGTTGTCTACACAGTATGATGGGGGAGCTGCCTAAACAAAAGTGATGATGCTAGACTTCATAGCATTAAGTTTGAGACTATTTTAGTATACCAAGAGTTTCTAGTGTGAGGTCATTCTGGGGGGGTTTAGGTGTTGGAGGATGAATTAACTACAACCCCCACTTTGTTGTTGTCTATAGACTTTGGTAGTCAAGAAGTCTTGGCACCCAGCTAAGAGAAGAAAATGTTTTCTTGGAAATCCGAGAAATAAATGCCAAAAAATGAGAGGTCCCAGCACTGAGCCCAGTGTAACAATGCTGATCACTTTCAGACTTTCTGATGAGGCACCTGCTATTTGCGGGTTCTGTCTATCAGGTAGCTTGCTGTCCATCTTACCATATATGGGTCAATTTCTAAAGCATTTATCTTTTGTGTGATATCAATGTGGTGAATGTTTTTGAAGGCCTTGGGCAAGTCAATTTATGCTGTGTGTACCACATGGCCACAATCTACAGCCTCTGCAACCCTTTTAAAGAAGTTATCAGATTCAGTAGAAAGGCTCTTGACCTTCAAAAAAAACAAACTGTTAGGGGTCAAGTCTAATAACATTCTTGATATCATAGTGTATGAGATCAGATATAATATGTTTCGTAACTTTGCAGACAAGGCTTGTGAGGCTGATGGATCTCTAATTACCTATGTTGGTTGTAAGGCCACCTTATGCAAGGGCATCACCATGGGCGATGGAACCATAGAGCGAAGGGGGATGAATGCCCTCCCACTTTTACAGCTGCAGGTTGATAATTATTCTTCTGGACTGTCTGGAATTAAGAGACACTGCCTCAAAAACAGAGACTGTCTTGTATTGTCCAAAAAAAATTAAATCAGTCATGCTGCACATTTTCTCTTAACTTAAAAAAATTAAGATTTTTTAAAGGCATTCTTCTTTAAGAATGCCCTTTGAGTCTGATCGTACAGATGCAACAGGTACTTGTTAACTTATGTCTTTGTCTTCAGCATGCATGATATGAATTAGCAAAGATGTTTACTTTGGACTATGCAGCGGATGGGACAAGTAAGAGGCACGTGGGGTGTGTACAGTACTTTAAAATGACTTGTGCTTATTAGATTAGACTCTAATCACTGTAGATGTTTAGCAGAATTTGTAGATTTCGCATTGTTCACAAAAGTATTTCTGCAAGAACACATATTGTGTGTACTGAAGAATGCCAGAAGCACCTTTTTCGAGAATACATGCTCTTTGGCTTTACATAGTTCAGTTTTTTTACTTGCAAACACATGATAAATACATGTAACACATTGTGCTTCACTCCACAATTTTTGTTTTCTGTCTCAAGCCTATAGAGTCAGTGCTGATCCACTACAGGTTTTGGGCAGCAGATTCTGCAATACAGACCCATGCTCTGCAGTTACCACTGCCCTGTACTGCCATCATAGTGTGTTTAGCCATTAAGTTTATAGGCTTCATTTACATGACTTGTGTGTGCAAGCAAGGTTGCTCCTGACTCCGGAACTGAATAACAGTAGCAGGAGATGACAGTGAACAATAAAATAACCAAACTGACAATAAAATAACAGTAGACATGAATGCATAAGAGAATGTTGAGGAGAGACATATATATGATAGTTAATAGTATACTGTAACACCACAGCTAAGATAGGTAGAGAGAAATATTGCAGGGCAGCAATGTTTTGGTTCTACAATTTCATTTTAATTTTTGCATGGATGTCACCACAAAGTTCAGCTAGCTATATTTTTTTAGTAAATGGAAAACTATATTGTCACACTGACAAAAATTCCTTCAATAAAGGTCATTTAAAAGGCTGAAATTCAATGATAGCCACTCTTGAATGAAATTTAACTGGATTTTTTTTGTCATTATTTAAACCCAATGCCAATGCCTACAGATATGCCTGCAGTCTATAAGAGCAATTGCTCTTGCAGGGTTGTTTTTCAGCTTTTTGGCTGATTTACATGTAAGATCACTGAAGAAAAGGGATACAATAATACATTTGCTGTGATTTCTATCTTATGAAGTGATTACAGTAAATAATTTAGCAATCTTGCTGGAGCTTTACTGTGGTGTGTGTGTGTGTGTGTGTGTGTGTAAGAGGTAGGTAGCATACCCCTCAAATGTCCAGTTTTTTTGCAGAATGTCCAGATTTTTGTCCCACATGTCTGTTCCTAATAAAAAGGATTGCAGTTGCTAAATAATGACAGACATTTGAGTTTTAGACTTCATATCCTTTAAAAAATGCATACTAACACAAATCCTGTTAATCTAGCAATTTTCTAAGTTCATGAGAGCAATATTTATAATCTGTCCCTATTTATTTAAGACTTTGTCCAGATTTCTTGCACTAAGAAGTTGAAATGTGTGTGAGTGTGTGAAATGCCATAGTTATGCTTAGCAGGTGGTTAGTAATTTGCTTAGGCTCAAAGCTTGTACCTTAGCTACAGGAAACAAGAGCCTAAATCCTCTACCCCAACTGCGAAGTTGCATTTTTCAAGGAACTGAGTTTCAGATACATTTTTCAAGGAATTTAGTTTCAAGTACATTTTTAAGGAATTAAGTTTCAAGGGAAGAGAAATTTACTGCTGTTCATTCTAAATCTGTTTACAATATGCAACTGTTTCCTTTAGCAAATGGTATTGCTGTTGTGGTATAGAATTTTAAAGCAGTTTTAGCAGCACAACAGGTTGCCTACTTGCATTCTGATGCAGAAGGCTGTGGGTCCTGCAACAACAACATGTAGATGGATTGCTCATACTTTGTTATATTTTGAGGGGGTGAGGTGCTGCAGTCCTGAGTATGTCCTCCTTTGGATGAGATGCCATCCATTCTCTATTGCAGTATTACCAGCTGCCATTTAACACTGAAATATAAAGTTGTTTGCTAGCAGCAACCTTTTCATTAGTTACAGATATCTTTAATGTGGAATTATTCAGATGATTTTTATTTCTGCAGAGAGTGTGCATATTTGGTGGATTCTAATGACAGAGGTTTGAGTAGCCTTTTATGGTTGAAATGTTCTGAATTGGGGAGTGTTGTCATTATTGGTTCATATGTTTTTGTTCATTGCTTACTGGAAAAATGTTCAAAACTATAAAATTAAAACATGCTCTAACAAGTGGTGCTGTATTATACAAGGGATACAATGTAATTATTATGTATTATTTAATACAATTAGGAAGGTGACTCAAAGAACTTTTGCATGGTCCAAAAAATGTGTGCAACTTGCCTATTATTTGAAAACAGCCCAAAAGTAAACTTCCACCCACCACTGACTGGCTAGATACATTTTCTTTAAATGTGGGTTTCAATCCTGTTTCAGTGAATATGAGTTTCTAATGCAGAGAAGTTTTAATGCAAAGTCTGTTTTCATTGTGAAACTGTATTGCTTTGTTTAGCATATGTCTGTCAGTGTTTGTGCTATAAAATTTTAAATGCAACTTTTTAAATTAAATACAAATATCTGTAATCATTGTACAGGTAAAGCAGAAAGCAGTATGCACAGTGAACACTGAGAGTTTTGAATGGTGTTTATGGCTCCGCAGGAGAAATGGAGAAATAGCCAAATAATGGGACACTGGAATGGCTGCATGGGGTGGTGGTGGGGTACCAAAATTACACACATTTTGCTTTCATATACATGTCCAGAATTTTTTTTACATGAAAAGTTGGCACCCCCATTCATTCTGCAGTGCAAGTGTCATCTCCTTTAAGGAGGACCATGTGTGCTGCATGCACGCCAACGCAGATGTAAATACATTCCACACTTGCATGCAGCATTTAAGCTAGCAGTTCCGTCAAGAGAGAAGGTAAGTCTGTGTGTGTGTGTGTGTGTGTGTGTGTGTGTGTGTGTGTGTGTGTGTGTGTGTGTGTGTGTGTGCTGCCCTTTTTAGATCACTAAGTGCCCCTTTTACCCTCCGCTCTCCAGCCTTCAGCAGCTTCCGGCACCTCTGGGCATCACCACCTCATCAGGAATCATATCAGTAAACTTAGCTTAGACGTTTATGGAGTGAGTCTGGAAGGTTATATTTATCAGTTAGTGAAACCACATGGTATATTGTCAGGTCACATGGAGGAAGTATCTTTGGTCTTGGTTAGCACTCTCAGTAAATAGTAAGGGATTCAGGTATTTCACGGCTTTGGATAAAAGTATTGGGGGTGAAGCTGGCACTAAATTTGTTTGCAGTGATATTGGCAAGATCAGTTGGATCAGAATAAAATATGTCATTATGAAGAAGTTGAGCAATGTAGGATATTGTTTCTTAGTTTTCTAAAATAGCTAAAGGATGTATAATTATCTTTTACTTCAAATGCCAGACTGAGTTCATGGGCACCTTTGTTTTATTTTATTTTGTTTTGTTTTATGCGTATTTGTTAACCAGGGTAGAACACTGATCTTCTTGGACCTTTTTCAAACTCAGCTCAGGAGTGCTGTGTGGTTGAGTGAACTGCTAAGAGTCACACAGTTAGACAATAGTGGCTGAGGGGGATATAACCCTGGGCCACTGGACCTCAAAAAACAGGTTCTAAACAACTCCCTATTCCTCTGTGCAAAACAGACAAACAGAGGTCCTTTGGTTGGCCTGATAGTGATTTTACAGCTACAGCCTTTATTTTATCTTCATTGATTTTATATCCCAAAAAGACTTGAAACTCTGTCAAAATGTTACACAGCACTGAGATGTCCTTTCCTTGATTTATTAGATACAAAAATAAAATATCATCTGCAAATAAAGACAACTTCTCCTGATTGCCATATCAATTATATCATTTCATTTCTGAGTCCTTTATGTTCTTTGTCAAAGGCCATAAATGTAAAGTAAATAATAAAGGTGAAGAGGACACCTCTGCCTGGTTTCTCTGTTCAAACACAACTTATCAGAAAGGAACCCTCCCAGTTTAATTTTGCCTCTCTTCCTTTATATATCCTCCTAAGTACCTTTATTATTTTTTCAGGGAATGGAAATTATTCCATTGACCTGTTTATAAAATTCCAGTTTATTCTGTCAGATGCTTTCTCTGCATCAAAACCCACAAACAGCAGCGGTATTTTCTTACATTCTACTTCTCTCTGGATCATCATTGTTCTATTAATGTCATCAAGTGTTTGCCCCCACATCCACAAAACAACATTGATCCATATCTATGAATTTTGGCAACAGCTTTAAACACTTTATAATCATGGTGTAAAATTGAAATGGGTTTGTATGAAGCTGGATCTGATGGGTCTTTACTGTCTTTAGGCAATATAGCCACCCTGGCTTTCTTCCAGGATCACGATTTTGATCATTTTGCCTTATTTTTCAAGCCTACTTGTTTACAAAAAAACACCTGTTTATAATTTAAGAACATTAATCTAGTTCACCCTTCTAAAAATAATAGAAAATAACTTAATTCTACATATAAAAAATCAGTGCACTTTAACAACCCACCTCACCCCAGCAGCCCAAGATCACTACATATTCACTGTAAACTTACTTTTGTCAAGCCTTTTCATTCCTGTTTTACTGTAAAGCTTATAATTCTCAAAGCTAAAAAAAATCCACTTGTTTACTTTATCTTTAACACATGCAACAGTCACAAAACTTCTTACTATATATAACATGCACTTTATATCATGAAATGTTTTATGCAAGTACTAATAATAAGTATACAAATTATTTACTTACAGATACTTTTTCCCTTTTAGTATCCTAAGCATTAATGACATAAAGTGGATTATATGCTTTATAGTCCACCCACATGTTTAACAAAGTCAACAAAATCCATATTCTCATCCACTTTTTTTACAAAGATATAGCCCACAAATGTGATTGGTGCTTTATAGTGTCCCATTTTTCACTAATTTCATTGTTGCTATATGAATCCCTTGTTGACCATCTTTATGGTCTCTTGATATAAATGACTTTTAACTCCTGACATATGCAGTGAATCTATAAAACATCTATAATCAGAGGGTTGACTCCATTGGTTGGTTCATCAGTGGTGTTATCATTTTTGGGTTGGTGGATTTGGGAGCACCTGATGGTTTTGAATGAACAGTGGCAACCTTTTACTCAAAAACTGTTGGTGTGTAGTCCAGGATATATAGATTTGTGTTTCTGCAGAACTGAGGGGGCCTGTTGTCCTTGAAACATCATATTCTTATCCTTATCTGATCATCGACATTCAATGTGGATATATCTCTTCGTCGGGTATTACCCAATTGGTTAGAGTGTATCATGAAAATTATTAGCTTTTCTCATTCAGCTGCTGAACACAGCAACATGGGAACATAGGAACAATACTAGGGAAGCAAACTCAGGGACCATAAGATACCTAGCCATATGCACCTTTAAGCAGACACACTTAAATGTTCTTGTCACTCTTTGTAAGTACATAACAGTGCCATCCTCTCAAATCAAGCAGGACCATATGTGATAACCCTGGTGTATAGACTAACCTTAAAGGCAGACTAAGTTGTACTCCATTATTCCATAGGCTGGGAACATGTTGATTTAAGAACCTATCCCTCCTGTGAGTCTTGTTTATTTGTTGGTGTAAATTTAGATCCCAAGTTTGAGTGCTTGTAGAGATTCTGGTTTTGTGAAGAAATTGGAAGCCAAATAGAACTGAGTCTTTCTTAGCTTGAAAATCAAGACACATGTCACCTAAGAGCAGCCAGTAGTCCAATAGTTTACTGAATGTAATGAGAGTTGTGCTTATCTTTTGGGATAGTTGAAGGATTTATGGCCTTTATTTTTCTTTTCATTAAAATTGTTGGAAACTTTTCAGTTGAGTGGTATGCTGGGATTTGTGCATACCAAAGGGGGCACTCTATTCGATGATGAATCTAATAAAGCAAGCATACAGTGTTAAGATGAATTCCTTTGAAATTAATTGAGCCATACAGAATGATTTCCTGACTGTGGAGGAAACATGACTGAATTAAAGACAGAGGGGGAGAGTTCTCCACATAAGTACCCACATCTCTTATGATCATATCTGAAGAGGAGCGACCCATATTGAAATGTCAGCAATAAAATGTTGAATGCACTAATCAGACAAGCCGAAAATAAAAAAAAGGCTGAAAACCCAGTAAAAGAGTGAATCTCAAAGATTGCTGTTCTCTTTTAAATTTCTTTTTTTGCAAGGGGCCAACCCCCACACTCCCTTAACTTATATACACCAACCCAAGATTGCTATATCTTGGAAAAATGGGAATATTTTGAGGAATGGCAGTCTCAAATGTAGAATATGCAAGTCTGTTTTTCAGCCATTCAGTCTCCATGTTTTGGGAATCGCTGTAACAGGTCTTGACATTTCAAATTGTTACTGAGGAGGAGGACTACCACTTTGCTATGTGTTTTCATTTTTCTTGAGACCATTTTCAGTGCAGCATGTATGTACATGTTTCAGTCATTTTTGGAGCAATTTAGTATCAGTGAATAAGCAGATAATGGTGCCCAGCATGCATTTATCGGCAAACATGGTGACATAGTCAACCACACAGAAATATTATCTTGGATGCCTGCAATATGAACATCAAACATGAGAGGGCTGTACAATGATCCCATTAGTTACAATTTTACAGAGTAGATACCTAGAATCCTAACTACTTGTAGGAAAGCCAGTTCACATTAAGTTTGTCTTAACATTACAATAATACCAGCATTTGGGATAGTATTGAAAGCCTTGGCCAGGTCAAGATAAGCATATTCATAGTCTTTGTAACCTTTTTACATAAGTGTACTAGGTACAGGAGGTAGGACCTCTTCTTCACAAAAACTATCTGATTGGAGTCTATGTCAGTTAAGTTGCCTATGTCTGCACAACTGATTTCTGATATGATAAGTTCCATGGCTTTGCTGATAATGCTGGTGAAGCTGATTGGCCTATAATTACCTGGTCTGTAGAGGGGTCACCCATGTGTAGAGGAGTCACAATAGCTGTTCTCCAAACATCAGGAACAAGCCATCTGGATAGACTGAGGTGGAACAGTTTAAGTAGAGACATGGATAGTGTGTATTTGGCCCTAATGAGAATGGTGCCTGGTGTATTACCCGGTCCCATAGAAACATTATTTTTAACCTTTGACCAGAAGTCTAAGACTTGTTCCACTGTGATTACTGAGGAAACTACATTTTCAGGGATAGTGGGAATAACAATGTAGGTAGGTGTGGTAAGGTTAGCACTAAATGTGTCTGCTAATATGTTAGTTATTTCCATGGGAATGGAACGTGTGATATTATTATGGATATGTCTGCATGTTCTTATAATGTTTTCAGAATGAGAGACCTGGAGAACATATTTTAGATGCACATAAATACTCTATTTCCATTTGTAAATGATGTGAGATGTCTTTAAATGTTCTTTTTTTTGCTCCCATGTGTACATAGTCAGTGAATATGAGGAGGAAGGGGGATGAGTAATATAAAATGCAGGTACACAATCCCTAATCCGAAATCCTTGAGACCAGCTGTGTTTCAAATTTAGGAATCTTTCAGATTTTAGAGCCCTCAGACAATGAATTATAAATACAGCTTAAGTAGGAGTCAGAAATTACAATTAACATTTACTGCATACGTTCACTTCTTTGTTGTCGAGCCACTCCATCAACACATGGTCAAGGTCTTCATTTTTTGCCTTATGTAGTGTTTTTCTATCTTTCATTAGTTTATGGTCATTACTATCATTTACAAAACTTGAGTAACTTGTCTTTCTGCTTCTTTAAATCATACACAGTGGTAGTTCTGCCACCATATTCTTCAGTAAGACTCCACACGGACACACCACAATCAAGCTTCTGCAATAACTATACCTTCTGCTTTATTGATAATGACTGATGCTTCCTTTTCTTTTTCTCAGTGTTACCCAGTGCAGTATCTGCAGCTCTTTTTGACATTTTCACAGTGAAATTACAGACAAATCAATAAAAGTGTCAGTGAACAGCAGATGCACTGCTGTCAGTACAAGCACTGAGCAGTGTGCAGAACCAACAAGTGCGGGGTCCAGTATTATCTAGAAACAACTTCAGATTTCTGAGCTTTTCGAATTATAGAATTTAAGATTAGGGATTGTGAACCTGTAATAATGAACATCTGTCATCTTTAGTGCTTTCAGGCACTCAATATTAGGCCTTTTCCCCAAACTTTATTTTAGCTCTGCATTCTAGAGGACAGATGTTGCTAGATATTAAGGCAAAAATGTTATAAACTAGGACTAAATTTAAAACTCCATGATGTCCCCTTCCTAAATCAAGAAAACCATAAGACATTAAAAATTCACCCAGTTTTAATCAATGTGTAACATTTTTAAGAAACTACTAGTATCATTAAAACTAAAAGATAGAATTACTCTTCTACAACCAATACACAACAATCCTGATATAAAACTAGCAAACTCTAAGTTAAACTTGGATAAATATCCATTTATAAAAAATCGTACAGTTTGGACTTCTACCAGTTACAAAACCTATCAATGGAAAACAAGAAGAACATACTTAAAGCAAGTAATAAATATAATGTGATAATAAAAAAAGTCTTATACTCAGTTAACAAAATAACTAAGGATATTGTTGTAAATGAGCAAGATATCAAGAAGGAACAACAAATTCAAAAGTTGCTTTTATACAAAAAGAAAATGCTCTCCAACACGTATAAATTAATAACTAAAATTATCAAAATACAATCCTATTTTCAAAGTATTGGGAAGAAAAATCCAGTAACTTGACAAAAATCAGAAGTAATTAGCCACTGGAAACGCCATAAAACTGACACCATTTAAGAAACTAATATACACTTAGATCATGATCTTCAATGATGCATACCATACACCTGTCCATCTTAGCAAATTTAATCCATCTAAGTCATCTTATTGTCCTTTTTGTCCTAATAAAGACGCTGATATTCTACGTGTCTTCTGGAGCTGCAAAGACATTTATAAACTGTGGTGCTCACTGAGATTCCTCTTAGAAAAAACAGGCTACTCAAAATCTACTCTATCATGGGAAACAAAGATATTACATATTTTCAAGAGCAATAATAATAGCCTCACTAAACACATCACTATAACACTCTGTGCCCTATTAAAACTTTACATAGCTAAAAATTGGCTGGACAGATCCAAACTTACTTGGACAGAATATAAGAATGTGGCAAAAAAACATGTATTAGCTAAGAAGCTGTATACCAGAGGTCAAAAGAACCAAATATATTATCAGAACTACTGTAAAGCTTTAATTTATATTCTATCATGAATGGCAAAGTATGTGAAAGTATATAAAGTTATTAAACACTCACTTTAGTTAAGAGTAGTAACAGCATCAACTAAGGTAACATTTTTGTAAATATGTATATATGTATAGTAGTTTAGATTTGTTGTGTATCACTAAGTTGGTGTTATGCCTCAAGATATATATACTCTTATTGCATTACCTTAATGTATAGGTCAATTGGTTTACTATATTCATACCTCCTGACTGAACCATAACACAATCATAACTTCATGGTAATCCTCTGTTGTTAACTTTAGCTAAATTGAAATTGTTTTATTACAGTGTGTGAACACCTAGTTTAATAACTTGCTCATGTTATGCTAATTGTAACATCAACAACTTCTACTGTACTGTATATCATTTTTGATTTCATATTATAAAAAATTTAATAAAAAAAAATTTGAGAAAAAAAAAAACTCCATGATGTCTCGCTCCAGCATCTGAGGGCATTTGCAAGGATAGCCAGCCTTCTGTTTAGCTCAGATGGTCAAGGGCTGTTAGCTCCCTCAGCTTTGTCTTGTAAATTGTGTAACTGAACAACTCACTTAAACAGGCATGTTCCCAAATCATCCTTGAAAAGAAACTGTGAGCTTATCTAATTAACAAATATAAATAAATAAATAAATAAATGCATTTTAAAAATTGACCATGGTATAATTTATTTAAGTTATCCTCTCATTTTAAACATATTTTATTGAAATAATGAATGGTATTTTAAAAATAGTTATCACAGTTGAGCAGGGTGGTGTCCCCCTGTAGATCCACTGAGCTCAGAAAAGTTAGACAACTTCTTAGAAGAGATGAATATTTCACAGTTGTTCAAGAATCACAAAAAACTCTTAGAAGCTCAGTCACTCAGATAGTTAGACATGTATATTGATGGTGTTTGATGGGCAAGGCTCTGCAACCTGCTTGTCTCCCTGCAGAGCTGTTTTTGGTTTCTTCTGAGCCAAGCCATCTCTCATTTCCTTGAGGTATATAACTTTCATGTTTTAGCCCCACATGCCAAGCCATCTGACTTGTGGAAAGCAGCTCTGTTGGCTATATTACCTAAACCAGCTAAAGATCTTAGTGAGCTGTCAGACTATAGTCATATCTTGAATCTGTGTATTGGTTACAATGTGTGTATGTCACAATGAGTAGTTAAGAGTCAGAAGCTTTTTAAGAAGTCTGGTCCATCCCAACCAGTTATGATTGTTTCTATGTAACCAACCATAAGATTGGATAATAAAAATGATGGAGCTTTTTGGAGTCTGCATGAGGCAGCAAGGCTCCTTAGAATGCCTTTAGTCTTGATGCAGAGAAAGCATTTAGTAGGCTGTCCTGGAGTTAGTTAACTGAAGTTCTGAAGCAGTTTAACTTTCCATGTAAATGAGTAGATTGCTTGGTTATACTTTATCAAAGTTTACATATGCCATTCTCAGTGAGATCCTTGGATGTCAGAAAGAACTGTGTCACACAACATGGGTGCTTTCTATTAACTTTTTTTCATTTTGGTCATGAAGCACTTGGTATTCCAAGTCAGGCATGATTCATGCCCCTCATCAGTTTAGCTAGTTTACTTCCTGAAGGTAAAAGTTATTTGCCAATAGAAGAGATACCTAAGTAAAAGTAAAGTGTATGTCGAAATCTGCATACTCACATAGCCACTGAAGCTATAGTATTAAAATACAGATCGTAATGCAGCTCAAAGAAATGGCAAACAGCATGTTGATTGTTTTCTGTGAAGCTAAAGGAGGTAAAATAAGGCTTGAGAGCATTCCCGAAAGTTGCACCCCAACACATGATGAGGCATATAGTTTTAGTTGTGCAGTCTGAATTTGGGTATTAGCAGAGGAGAATGGTATGAATCAGAAGTGATGCTTTGAGAAATGGAAGAAAACAGTAAGTCGTGTTTCATAAAAAGAAAAAATAAATATATATATATATATATATATATATATATATCAGGCATTTTGTTGTCTGTAAAAAGTTTATTTAAGAGAATGATTTATAGTAATACTTTGTAAGGCTACACTGTAATACATAAAATTCATTTAGCCAACTCAGTGTCATATAAGGATAAAAGCCTGACTATGATGTAGGTAACCTGAGTTTGACTAGTGGCTCAGATGCCTGTAGGAGCTGTTACAGGAGGACGGTTGTGAGTGGTCACTGCTGGCTAGTCCATTCTGGTGGGGATAAGTCAACTCTGACTTGCCACTTGGATGACATCTAGTGGGAGCACAAAGTGTTACATTTTTGGAGCTTCCACATGGTCTCTGAGGCTGGTAGCAACTGCAGATCTCATACAGGTGCCATGGAGGTAGGCTGCCACCTCACCAGATCTTATATTTCGGCCATTTCATAGCATCCATCTATTGCAACAAAGGAAGAAGAATTGGCTGATTAGTCATTCTGGGCAGGAGTAAATAGCTTATAGGACTCTTGTCTACTTTGGGATATCTAGCGCTCACCCAATCTGGAAGAAATGTGCCAGCTGAGTATAGGGAGTGAAGTCATCAAGCAGGTCCAATTGGGAATAAAAATTCATTTAGTACTCTTGCATTCATTATCATCTTGTTTGCTAGTAGTTTATCACTTTTTAAACATTGTATGTGTTAAGCAGTTTCTGTGATTTACTACAATATGTGAAGTAAAAAAGTAAATTTGATTTCTGTAGGGATACATCGATCAAGAAAGCAAACCACAGGGGTTTTCTGGACTAGCAACTCATTTACATTATCATGAGCCATCTAATTTTGTGCTGATCAGATTTCTGGAAAAGGGTCTTTTTCACAAGTTGTGTAAAAGGTCTCTAACAAATAAAGGTAAGATCATCTTTCATCGATTTGAATGCAGTTGGTAAAATGAAAAATATTTTGTGTGGTAATATATTTCAGGCTGATATAGGTTTAGGTTATAGGTTTATAGATTACTACTCAGCTAACTGTCTTTCTAGGCCATTTTAAGCCTAGCCAATTACCCAATGTGAGAATCAAACCCTGCACCTTATGTCTGTAAGGTAAACACCTTAACCATTATGCTAATCACCCAACCCATAGGATGCAACTCTTTTCTTTCCACTGATATTTATATTTACTACACTAAAGTGTGTTTCTTCTGCTGTAGTTTTAACTAAACAGATCTCTAACAATTTTCAAAATATTTTTCCGAAACCATCTACTCCAAATAATGCTGTCCATGTTAATGTATGATTATTTTTATTCAAGTCTAGAAATACTAAATGGGTAGAATTAGCAAAGAAATTTAAGTACACACATCTCCCCTGAAATGCTACAGCAGTTTAAAAACATTTTGCTGTAAAGTTTTGAAATATAAAGTTTTGCTGTTAACTTCAAGAAAAGAAAAAAAACATGTTATTGCCAGTTAGTCAGATACCCATGCACAATCATTTAATATAAAAATGGCAATTCTCAATCTACATTAAAGTGATGTGAATTTAGGAATTTATACTTCTGTGTTCTTTAATGTCACATTATTACCTGAATATTTGCAGCAGTCATAGCGTAATACTAAAATAATGTCAGTTTGTCCCTATTTGTAGGAAGTGGTTAAGAATATTTTGACATTTACCAACATGGGTTTACAAGACAGAAATCTTATACAAAAAGTCTGGTATAATTTTATTCTGACATAACTGAGATCTGATGTGTGTGTGTGTGTGTGTGTGTGTGTGTGTGTGTGTGTGTGTGTGTGTGTGTGTGTGTGTGTGTGTGTGTGTGTGTGTGTGTGTGTGTGTCTGTGCAGGGACGGCCTTTGGTCAGCTGGTACTGTATGCAAAAGGTCTCCACAGAGCCCCCCTAACACCACTTGATGCCCCCATCCTGGTATACCTACACCATCCAGATTACTAGAAAAGCACCCTGCTAGAGTGACTCCCTAGGCGTCACTAGGGAACAGTTGGCCTATGCCTAAGGCCGGCTATGTGTCTATGTATATAAATGTATATATATATATAGGTCTTAATGTTCTTATGTGCATACGTTAGAGATTTGATATTGGGTAATAGTTTAACAGATAGTCTCTTCTTAAAGTTTGTGTTGTGGTGGTACTTGATGTAAGTCAAGTACTTCCAGAAGGTGTAGTGTGCAGGAAATGCATTTGAGTTCTGCTTTTCTGTTTTTTAATGTGCTTTATCCCTTCACTGTTTACTTAACAGAATATGTACAGAATTTTGAAATATTGTGTAATGTACTGGCTGTCCACGTACATAACTAAAAGCAGCAAAAAGTTAAAACAGATTGGTATCACAGAATAACTTGATGTGTTTTAGTGGTAAGCATGTAATAACAAAATGTGAATACGATAATAACAAAGTGTGATTGTTAAAGGAAAACTCCACCCTATAACTAAATATAAATATGTTCTTTTTTAAGTCTTTGTTTCCAAACCTATTTTAACACCTCAAAATCACTCTAAGTCCTTTATTTATAATTTTAGCGTGTTTACCACAACATGGCTCCCAATGGGGCTTAATAATTCAACTTGATCTTGTTCTTCCTCAACCCTTTCTCGTTCCCATAATGCATTTCAAGTCTGCTTTCTGTGACTCATGCCAGACATAAGGAAGTAACTGTGAATTCCCATGCCAGTGACATATAATGGGATTTGTGTGAGTCGCTGTCATCTTGTATTACTTCTGTAAGAAGACTGCTTCTTTTCTGTCTCTTATCACCCTCATTTATGTTTTGCTCAGAGTTTGTTTTACACTATACTTAGAAGGTATCCAGCTACAGCCAGAAAATTAGCTAAATTACAGGCCTTTGTTCAGGGTTTTCTTTTGTTGTCCAAGGTGTAATGACAGTCCCTTCTCCCCACACTACTGCAGAGGTGTTAAAACTGTCACTGCACTGAGAAACCCTTGCAGAATCAAGTGCAGTTAACAGCTCTTAATGGAAAGGAAGGGACTTTGAATATAAATCTCCTCCACTCTGCCTGCAGTAGGAATATTTATTTATTTATTGAAATTGTTTTTCCTGCAGTAGGAAGATTTATTTATTTATTTTAATAGTTTCATTATATTTTTCTGGAAGCAAGTTGCAGAAACTACTTGATTATTTGGGTATGTTTTTTATTACTAGTGACAATTAATTTAACCCTTACCATATGTACAACACATTGTGTTAACTTAGTTTTGTGTAACTATTTCTTTCTGAAGAACAGCTGTCTTGTGACATGTTGTTTCTGTAATTTCCTGGCATTCTAGTGATCTCCAGATTTGTTGAATTACAGCAAAACAGTATTTTGCAAACCTGACTCCATGATACTGGAACAGTAAATGAATGTACTGAAAATTAACTCTATGCCACAATCCATGCAGTGCAACAGCCTTTTTTTTTTTGGGGGGGGGGGGATTGGGTACTGAATACTTTAGGAAATTTTATATCACTTGTATTAGTCATATAACTAACGCATTTTTAACTTACTGTGCTGTTCTCAAATTCCGTGGCAAATTATTAAGCAATTCTCTATTCCTTGCCCTAGCATCAGTCATTTTTCTTTGAGCAACTCTTGTCTTTGTGCATATTTTCAATTATAATGTTAATCCGCTCATCTGTTAAGTTGTTAATGTGCAAAAGACACACTATTCAGCAAAACAGAGACCTTCATAATGTCACATTGCAACTTATGTCATGGCCTCTCCAAAACTAAGAAATAAATGTGTGCAGTTTGCAGGAAACACCACTTAGGAGGGTTACAACCTTCAGTAAATTGAGGATTGCAGCATCCCATTCCAGTTGTACTAGCTGTACTTGTGATGTCAGGCAGTAAGCGCACAGGACTAAACTTCTATTTTATAATGTCTTGAGTACAGAATGTCAATTTTTCCTTCATAATTTTCCTGTCTGCCTTTGTGCAAGTCACTGTACCAGGCCATGCTGTACGGCCTTTTGGAATATTGCACATCTTACTCAAAGTTTTCCTGAACAGAGCAGGCAGAGATCCATACACATACTTCATAGCACTGGGCTGGTTGTGAAAATTTCTGTATAACCTACAAATTACTTCTGGATACCAACAAACTTTCCCACATTACACATACCCCTTTGCCATAAACTTTGTGACAGCTGGGTAATGTAATTCCCTCTCACACTGCACATCAGACATTAGTACATGGTAACACAAGTTAAAATGTGTCAATGGAACCAGCCGTCACCATCTGCTCAGCTGAAAGGGAGCACATTACACAATGGCTTGGACTATAAAAACACTGTTAAGAGGGCATAACTGATACACAGGATTCTGAACAGTGTGTTGCCTGTGAAATGTGACCACCCTCTTGGTATTACGGCTCATGGCCAATAATGGTTTCTCAGACATTGTGTAAAAAGGTGTCTTTCCATGAGATTGATTCCAGTTTGTTAAATTTGCTCACTATGTTTTCTCTTCTGATAATAGCTACTGTATAGAAACACAGCATGTTTGCTGAGACTAATTCTTTTCTGTACCTCTATCCATGGCCTTATGAACTTGTCAGTGCCCTATTGCAACTAATGTACTTGCTTTAATAGTAATCAAAGCCATTGAAATAAAAGAGACTATACAACTACTTATACAAAATTGTCCTGTGCATGTTAAAATGAATACTTCCACTGTGCTTGAGCACTACTCTACACATCCTATGGGTGGGCTTGCAACAACTATGCTAATCTTTGTTTACAAGATTGACATTGCCATTAACTATGTGAATGACGGTCTGTTATAAGATAGAGTAAGTCAGCTACAACAAATGTCCACTAATTAGTAGCACTGACCTCAAGGTACTTACAGTTTTAGTCTTAGAATGAGTGCAGCTACCCATCATTGCAGTTCCCTTCACTTACTGCATCATCCTACATAAAGTAATAGTGTCACACAGGCCGGGAGTTCAGGTCACCAGAGTATGGCCCTTACAACTGTTAAGTGTTGCAATTCTGCCATCAGAAAATGAGCAACATAAAATTAATGCCCCTGAACCCTTTGGTTGCATCTCCTCCATAACTACATCATTCAACAAGCACTGTGTTACCAAACATTTCTGGCATGCTAGGAGTCTAAACAAAAAACTCCACTCCCCAGAAGCTCTCTTTACCCTAGAGATTGCTGACATCTGTGCTGTCACTGAGACATGGTTTAAAGCTGTAGAGAGCACATCAGCAGTGCAAGGTTATAATGCCTTCCACACATTTAGGCCAGCTACTTCACAGGCAGGAACTTAAGGTGGAGGTGTCTCTGTTTATATCAAAAATAAATATACTTCAAGTTTGGTCAAACAGAACGATGCACTTGAGCTGATCTATGCTCAAATTACCATAGGCAAAATCCAATACCATTTTCTTGCAATCTATAAATCTGTATCTTTGACCCAGGAAACCCATACCTTGTTAGAAACATTAACCATCCAACCCAATACCATATTCATGGATGACTTTAATTACCCCACTATTAACTGGGAATCTTATATAACACCAAACATATATGCACAGAGATTCCTGGATTTTGTAAACACAAACTCCCTGGACCTGATAGTCAATACATCAACTAGGGGTGCAAATATACTGGATCTGGTCCTCACTAATGGGAGAGTGCTGCACACCCCCTACTGTAATGCCTTCCCTGGTAAGATCAGACCACAAAATGGTCTCCTTTGAAGTGAAAATAAAACCTGGACCCCCCAGCTAAACCTGAAATATTCAGGAACTATTCTAAGGCTAACCTCCTACTATTAAGTGAGAACCTGGAAAGATTTCAAGCCCCCATAAACCCTGAGAACTCTGCTGCCTATGCAGAACTGTTCACAGAAACCCTGTACAAGCATGTTAATAGCTGCATAGAGGCAGCTGTACCCACCAGGAAGAAGTACAGAACTTACTCAAAAAACAAGCCACACTGGTGGAATCACAAAACCAATAGGCTGTATAACAGGAGGAAGAAAACCATGGCAAAAATTAGGAGGTGCAGCACCCAGCAGGATAAAATCACTCTCATCAAACTAAACAAACAACTCAGAGGACAAATAAAGTCTACCAAAGCCAAATTTGATGTTATGTCTGAGCTCCCAGGCCAAGGACAACTGCAAAGCATTCTTTAGCTCTGTCTGCAACCTCAAAGGTAATACACAATTGCGTGCAGAGCTCATTGTAAGTGGAGCCAACTATACTGATCCAGAAGATATAGCAAACCTCCTGGTTGATAAATTCATCTCCAACTTTACCCCTCTCTCCCCCTAAACCTTCCCTCAGGAAATATCAAGAAATATAACTCCCCCTACTATCACTAAGGAACAGGTCCTTGATGCTCTCTATAAGACCAAGAATACTGCATCAGTGGGCCCAGGATGCCTTATAAATACCATGAAACATGACTTATCAGGGCCTGTGGAATTACTATGTAACTGTAGTATCCAAACAGTCTTCATGCCTCATAAATGAAGAAAGGCAATAGTCATTCCTCTGCACAAAGGTGGGCCATCTACAGACCCATACATCTCACTAGTCTTATATGTAAAGCCATGGAAAGAATTATGGAGATGATCAATGGAGATATAGTAAACCTCCAGACACTGAACCCAACCCAGTTTGGTTTTGTCAGGGGCAGATCATTCCTTCTTAACCTGGTGGACTTCTTCGAGAAGATCACCAAAGCAATGGATGAGAGCAAAATCATTCACACCCCCTACCTTGACCTGGCCAAGGCATTTGACACAATACCCCACTCGGGCATTGTTGACAAACTCAAAAGGTTAGGTACGAACCCATATGTCACCTGGTGGATAGCCAACTAGCTCACAAACAGGACCCAGGAAGTTAGAATTGGGGAGTCCACCTCTACAAAGAGGCCAGTCACAACTGGAGTCTCTCAGGGATCAGTCCTTGGATCACTCTTTTTTGGCATTTACTTCTTAGACGTCAGGGCCAATGTCAATGGTTTCTGGCTCACTAAATTTGCAGATGAGTGCAAATTAGGAGCTGTCATTGAATCTCACACTGACACAAATGTTTTCCAGGAGGGGCTGACAAAAGCAAACAGCTGATGTCAGAGCCATGGACTAAAACTAAATGCCAAGAAATGCATAATAGTATCCTTTGGGAAATCATCCATCCCTGGTAATTATCATATTCAGAATACACCCCTTAGAGTTGACCAAGTAGTCAAGGACATAGGGACACACACAGATGGTAAACTAACCTTGGACCATCACATGTCTACAATGGTGAGGAACTCATTCTATGCTATGCAACTTATAAACAAAGGTATGGCATCTAAGTCCAAGGAAGTCATTGTACCACTGTATTCTGCATTTATCAAACCTGTTGAGTATGATGCCCCCTTTGGTATGTACCTAATCAGGCATATACAACAATTGGAATGTCCACAGAGGTTTCTCACTAAAAGAATTACAGGATGTAAGCAAAATGTCCTATGCAGACCTCTTCAAGGCCCTATCCCTGTATTCTGTCTCCTGCAAGCTTTTGAGGGGAGATCTATGCCTGGCATACAGGGCATTGTCAGACCCCACTCTGATGGACCTCCTGCATATCCACAAAACAAACAGCACCAGAAGTACCCATTCTAAAGACTTGAACCTTGGCTGTGATATAAATATGACCTGCTGGAGAGATAGGTATGTATCCCAGAGACTACCACATCTATGGAACAGGCTCCCCATCCATGTGAAGCAGAGTTCCTCCCTAACCCAATTCAAGTGCAACTTGAACAATTGGATGGAAAACTGGAAATTCATCCCTGGTTTGGCACCTATGTCTCTAACTGACACAGGTAACCTATAAATGGTACATCTCCAAGGTCCCTGCTTACATTTATCAAGGGTAACAGAACTTGTCAGAGATTTGGGATACGTGACTAGGCTTAAAAAGGCCCTTGTGGTCATCAGCCTAGTAAACATCTATGAACATATGGGTCACACTGTCAGTGTCCAACATCCTGGTTGTAGCATGCTTCCGCAATGTTTCTGTTCATCAATGTGCAATATGCTGACACCTTTCCTAGCTGATATCCGTGAATGGGTGGTGTCACCACAAATTTTATCTTCCCACTATAACCACTTTGAATATGGCAAGCTTGAAACAATGGCACTATTCTTATTCCAGAGTAACTCCTTCACCATCTAGTAAAAATTTTGAATAAAACAAAACATTGTGAAATTTCCTTTCCCCCAAAAAACACAGTATGACTATTGTGTACTTTACAAACTCAAGTATGAGCTGTCCCATATGGTGCAAGGGCTGTCATTATAAATGCCATTACACTTACCTTTGCTGTTAGGTTTCTTCTGTGCAATATTTACCATGACTACTCTACCAATATTTTCAGATTTCTTCAAGGTCATCTTTCTCTAGCTGGTATCTCCACATTGACATCTCCTGTAATGCACGTCAAGAATATTTACTGTTATGTTTCAAACATACACACATACATATGAGTAAATGCATAATTCTTGTAGATTATAAAATATCACGTCAGTACCACCTTGATTATCTGCAGTGTACTTCCTGCATCCATGTTAAATACATTTTTGATCACGACCTTTGACATTCAGCTCCAACGATGTTCACGCCAGTTACATTGCATTAGTGGCATACATATTACACAATTTTCATATCAGTATTTCTCAATCACCATCACTCATAGATGATAGAGAGAACCATACACACACATTACACAGATCTATAAAAAGATTTATATGTATAAATATATATATATATATATATATATATATATATATATATATATATATATATATGTGTGTGTGTGTGTGTGTGTGTGTGTGTGTGTGTGTGTGTGTGTGTATACACACACACACACACACACACACACACACACACACACACACACACACACAATTTACGACATCATACTCTTGCTTTGTATTTATTAATACCCACTCAGACAGGTCATTTTCAGCTAATACATACTACTGATGTTATCCCAAATGTCTGTCACCCTTCCATCTCATTAGCTGAGACCAGTCCACATTTTCTCACTACAGCAAGTATGTTCAAACACATTAGCGTAGTCACCCTAAGTATGTGCAAAAGTGGATGGAAACAAAGACTTTATTCAATAATTTCAGCTCCTGAAATCCACATGATACAAATTCAATGGGCCATCCCATCCAACAGCTACATTTCATTTTTGTAAAAGAGTTCACATCAGTTTCTGTAATTGCTTATAAATGACTGTCTTACTCTCAAAGGAAATATGTAAAATCTTGCCATAGTGGAACATTTCACAACTTGTAACTACCAATGTTTCTACCTGCATTTCTTTCCTCTGCGGAATGACAGTAGTCAGATTAGTTGCTGCTGTCAAAGTCTTGTAGACTACCTGACACTGTTTATTAATAATAACAATTTCACTGCTTAGAATTTGAGCTGCACTAACCTCACCACATGTCGTACAGGTTCTTCTTCTTTTCTGCATTACTCAATATTGATTTACCATGTACTCATTATAACTGTACAGTTCTTTGTGTACCTGACTACTTATTGCCAAAGCATGACAGTAACTGTGAAATGGCAGTATTTTTCTCAGGCCATTCAGATCTAGCTGTGTTTCTGGGCAGTTGTGGTACTTCCAATGGCTCCACACAGGGACTACTTATCTTGGCAGACACTACATTCATCATGAGGTTATAGATGTAGTCATACTTCCTACCTTTAAATATAGGCTTTGCTATCCACTCCTGCTTTGCCTTGGGATACACTATTCTGTATCTCTTTTCACCAACTGACCCGGAGCAACTAGAGGGGCACCTAATAACTAAATGCTCCCTATTTTGATTTGCATTGTGGTCCAAAATAGCTAACATCGTTCTTGCTTTCATGCCTGCATAGCTGAAGTGCTCTAAATTTGAACATTAACGGCACAGCAAGGTATGGTTTTAAGTTTTTTGTACTTAAAATAGTCCCTGTTAATAAAAGAGGAGGTAATTTGAATAGTCGTACAGAAGGTGTTGAGCAGGAATGGATACTCAAATTCCAGGCGGATGTACCACCTGGACTTAATAATAAAGTATCCTTAAAACCTTTTTTAAGAGCAAGATCACTGAAACATTAATATTTGTATGTAATGTGTATGTATAATACATACATTTTAGTAGTATTTACTGTGCTTAGCCTCGCTATATATATTTTTATACTTTTTATATGTACTGTATTTTTTGAACACACAGATTATATACTTATGTATTTTATGAATATATTTTTGTGTATATATATATATATATATATATATATATATATATATATATATATAATTTTAATACATGGCTTTATGAAGGCATTATTAGAGTTTTAAATAGTTAGGATATTTGTATAGTTGTTGACTATTTTATTTTATAACATTAGCACCTTAGTGTGCTAGCACTTTAATATGTACTCCACACGCTTTTATGTCTTGTTTTTATGGGTTGCTATGTGATTTATGAGTCTATTTAAAATGTTTTGTTAAACCTGTTTAATGTTAGTCTGATGAAGCGGGAGTTGTCCACGAAAGTACTTACTTTCTCTGTGTTCTTTTATATTAAACATACTTTTGCTAACATACCTGCTGTGTGCCACCAACGTTTTTTTTTTCTCTGAAATGTATGGAATACCTCCAGATTGCCTGTATGACAAAACTTTGTAGACTGCTTCAGATCTTTTAGAAGCAATGAGTTACTTACAATCTTCTACAGTGCACTGTGGCACTCCCTACAATCTTCTACAGTGCACTGAGGCACTCCCCACCTTCGTCTAGACACTTTTTATCAGTCCCTCAATGAGCTGGTACTTCGTGTGGACATTTTACATGTTTTGTAGTGCCCCCCACAGCTAAGTTGGTCAATCATGTGAAATGACAGGGACAATCATTTCTCCACAAGTAATACTGGATCCTCATCACACGTTGCCGTACACCACCACAAATGATTACATATACTGCAACACCATGTCATTAAATCCTCTCGTCCTTTCTGTTTAGCAGCTAAGATAAATTTTTTACGAATACTTTTGCACATGTGCAGATGTCAAACTGATGTTCTGTCTGAGTAAATTCACTACGAATTACTGTTGCTATTCCACAATGCCTGTCTGTTGTTACTACACTGATAGTCACAGCCTTACTAATTAAATTTCTCATACACCTTTCAAAATCTTCTGATGCCACCCTTTCACAAACCTGCCACACTGCAAAATCCAGTATGTATCCTGTGTCTGAAAAATCCAGTATGTGTCCTATGTCTAAATCCATCATACTGTAGATACAGTACTTATCTTGGGCTGTCACAGCATCCATCTTCACCTAATGATAACAATCTCCCTTCTATGTCCTTCAACAGCTGCTTCTGATGCTCATGCCAATGGAATTGAACATCTGAGAAAAGATACTGACTATTTCATGCCAATGGAATTGAACATCTGAGAAAAGATACTGACTATTTCATAGTATGTGGTCTTTCCAATGAATTCTAGACCAAGGTAGGTACAAAACCTCAATATGTGTGTGTATGTACTTCGGATGCACTCATTAGGTTTCCTGCAGGCATTCGATCAAGCAGTGGTTGGCTTTCCCAACTTACAATTTCATTTCCATTAAAACAGGACACTTTCACAGAAACAAATGTACCAAGTTATGGTCTTTTTCTCAATTTCATAAGCCGGTGTCTTGCACACAGGACATATCAGCTTTATCAACAACTTATCAAGGCAGCTCTGAAAAACAATGATTTTTTTTTTTTTGCCCAGCAAGAATCTCCTCCTCTGAAAGTTCCTGAAATGACTCCTCCCCCTCAGATTGAGACATGCTCACTGAAGATTCACACCAGTCTGGGTCTTCCTGAATGTCCTCAGTCTAATTTCCTGTACTTCCTTCAAGATGTACAGTCTTCAGTACAGGTGTCACTAAAGATGCTGTAGTCATCGTGTTGTTCTTGGACTTGCACTGCTTCAGTGCTAGACTGTAGCACTGAATATTGGTTATTATCACTGTCTGAAGTCTTATCATTATGACCTACATCCTCTTCTGTGCTTGCCTGCAATTCAACTCTCTTCAGTGAGCATTTTGACACCTTACTGTAATTGTGATCTATCAGTGGTTGCACTACTGTTTCTGGGAATTGAATAGCAACATCATGGCCTTTCTGTAAACCTACCTTTTGTGGTGTCATTCCTAGTATCCGGTATGTTTGCCTGTATTCCAACACTGCATGCATTCCACATTTTTTTGGTCTGACAGGACTTGTTCTTCTTACTCGGTTTTGTGAATGCGCTACTCATTACTTCAATGTTGTCCACAATGACGTCTGTGCAGACTGGTAGAATTTCCATCTCTACCTGTTTAGAACCCAAAATGTAGGCATCTATAGCAGTATATCTCAAAAGTTTGTTGCATACATTACACTTAGCATACACAGTACTGCTGAGTACTTAAAAACGCTTGCAGCATTTTTATGCTTTACAAACACCCTTTCACTGCCTTAGGTAAGTGTATTTCACACTGAATTATGAAAATTGTGTTAAGAACTATTCTTATATGACAGTAAGGAGTGTCCCCTTCTCGGTTGGAAAGCTTGTGCTATGGTACACATTTAAAAATAAAACATCAACTAAGATTGATATTACAAGTCTATAATGTCCGTCTTTCACAATACGGGGTCAGTTGCGTATCATACCAGAATGAAATACTTCTGCTTTAAAATGTTCTACCATGACCTCAGACTGAAATTGTGCCCTGTTAGCAAAACATTAACAACAAACAGGCAGATTGAAAATTGGTTGTGTAAATAAAGCACAAACATGCAGCTATGCTACACGCTCTTCCCTGCCAATTCCCTTTCAAGTTTGACCATACCATTTCTTCTGAGTTCTAGAACAAGCTGAGCAGTGACAAACTGCTACACTGCTGTCCCCTAGGTGCCAAGGCATGTAACCCATAAGTGCACTACAAACTGCAAAACCGACTATGCTCACTATTACTTAATGACACCACAAAGCAATCAGTGCACATTGCCACCATGTGTATGGCATCTTGTGTTATGTTACTGATGTTCTACTTAGTACATATCAGTTAGGCTGAATGCCTGAATCTGAGTACAGAAGTACGGAGTTGTCTTCGGCTGTGTAATGTCCATCTCCATCCTCTGAGGATGATCCTCCTGCTGCATAATCGATGAATGCTGCTATTAAGCCAAGTAGAGAAGAAATAAGAATGATATAACGATTTATGCATCTCTCTATCCATTTACGTATACATACCCTTGTCTTTTGTTGAATGTGTCAGTACCCACTAGTCTAGTAGCCTCTTTTCACAACGGGGGGGGGGGGCATTGGAAATATTTCTAAAAGTCGGGGAAATAGGAGTCACACCCCTTAACTTTTATTTTTTTCTTATTTAACTGAAGTGTGTGGCTTGATAACATCCATCATGGAAATGCCCACCTTACTATAATTATACTACTCATACCTCCATCCCTGTGTGTTAGTCACTCAGATGTGAAACAACTCATAGTCAACTCTACTGCAGTAATCAGTCACATATGCATAGTCCGATTTTCATCTCATCACAAAGGTAAATATTATGCACTGTAATTAAGTCTCAATTGTACACCGTTGTGCAAGAAGTGAAAAAAGAAGTGCATAGTATCCTTTCAGATGTACTTTGGCCTGCTGCAAGCCATTTGATTTGCCTGCATATTACTGCAGCTGAGTGGGTCCTCCAAATCCTCTTGCATAGGCTGTGCTTCTGACAGCAAGTCCTCCACAAGCTGGAAATTAGAAGGAAAAACACTTCATGTACTGCTAAGCTCAAACTGACCCACTGATGTATTATACAGTTGCACATGCATATTCAACAGTAAGGTATCCACACAGTACTGATGTAGTACAAATAGCATCAAATCCTTAACTCCCTTCTTAGGATCTCCACCTTACTTCAGGCTACAGGTAATGCCGTGGTATGTCACATCAGTTTCATTCTATTGACTGGCTTACTTGCTCATCCCAGGCTCCCACTAATCATATCAACCTACTTACCTTCTCTCAACTAATCAAAGAACCCACCCGAGTCGACAAAAATAGTCAAAGAGAATCACTTTTAGACTGGATTCTACTAAATAAAATATCTCCCTCATACTTAGCAGGTACCCTTCCTGACTCACTAAGTGACCATCAAACTACCTTCCTACTCAAATATAACACCCACCATCCTCAAACCCCTATACTCCAAACAATAACAAACAAAAAACACTTCAACTTACCAAACTTCTTACAAGACCTACAGCTCTACAACTGGTCGCAACTGTATTACTTACCCCTTGATGAAGCTATCAAACACTTCAACTCTACCTTCCTAGAGATACTAAATAGGCATGCCCCACCAAGAACTACCAGAATTAAATCCAAAATAGTTCCATGGTTAACAAGGGAAACAAGGCAAAAAATAAAAGTTAGGAATACAGCCTGGAAAGCCTGGAGGTCCAACAAAAATCCAGGAACACAGCTAGCATACCAGCAGTTAAGAAACCTTACTAAGAAACTAGTAATACAAGATAAAAGAAATTACTTTATAACCCATCAAACCCAATACTCAAACAATCCAAAAAAATTCTGGGCAGGCTTAAACAGGTTACTACACCCTGGCAAAACCACTACCCCACCCCCAACAACAGGTTTAACAAAAGAAAACATAGCTGAATCATTTAACTCATTCTTTACTGAAACTGTACTTTGCTCTTGCCCAAAATCAAACTTATACAAATACTACTAGTACCTCCCCCAAACCAAACAGCCCCACATTTAAGCTACAACCCACCTCAACCTCCTATATAAGAAAACTACTATCCCAACTAAAACCAACAACAATAGCATAAGATTCCCTCCCCAATAAATTCTTAAAACTAGCAGCAAATGAAATAGCTAAACCAGTCTCAATCCTAATTAACCAATCCATATCAGAAGGTTCAGTACAGTTGATCTGGAAAACTGCCTATATTATACCCCTACACAAAGGGGGAAATTCTTATGACATATCTAACTACAGACCAATAGCAATACTATCCCCACTTGCTAAAATATTAGAAAAATGTATCCACCATCAATTAATGACACATCTCACGGATCAAGGGCTCCTATCTCATACACAACATGGGTTTCGGCCAGGACATAGCACCACTACTGCCCTGCTAGCATTCACAGATACCATTAATCACAACAGGAATAATGGTAAACTTTCTTCAGCCCTCTTCCTTGACCTATCAAAGGCATTTGATATGGTTAACCATGAGAAATTAATCTCCCATTTTGTAAACCTAGGCCTTGATAACTTATCAGTCTCCTGGTTTAGAGACTACCTTAACAATAGACAACAGGCAGTACTATGGAATAAGAACTTAGCTCCACTCTTACCTGTTACACTCGGAGTTCCTCAGGGATCTATACTAGGCCCCTTGCTATTCTCAATTTTTACAAATAATCTCCACTCAGCTACAAAAAGTTCAACCCTTATACAATATGCAGACGTTTCAACTATAATATCTAATGCCCCTACTTTACTAGACCTCCACAAAAATACCCAGGATAACTTTCACTCAGTGGAAACATGGCTCACTGAGAATGGCTTAATCCTCAACCCCAAAAAATCCAAGCTTCTGCTATTCTATCCCTCAACTACAACTGCCCCCACATGCACCTTTACTATCCACTCTAATAACGGTACCCCCATATCACCTGATACCCAGACTAAACTACTTGGCATTACTATTGATAATAAGCTCAAGTTTGATGTACATATTAATCTGGCCATTAAAAATACTAACAAAAAGCTAAGCAGCCTCTACAAGCACAAAGCATTCCTGACCCATAATGCTAGAACTACAATTGCACGTTCACACCTTCTCTCAACACTACTGTATGCCTCACCCATCCTGACTAACTTATCCAAAACAGAAATCAATAAAATGACAACCTGCTACAATCAGATAGCCAAATTTGCCAACAACAGCTCATATAGAACTCATCACTGCCTAAACCTAAAGCAATTGGGTTGGATGGAACTACCTAACTTACTTATCTATAGTCAGCTAGTTACTACTCACAAGATACTCTATCAACAAAATATATCTCCTTCACAGGGTAATATTATCCAACAATATTCATGTTCCAGGCAACTCCGCTCAACTGATAAACTACAGTTAGCTGTTACTAGATCCAACAACCATGCAGGAGATTCCCTTTACTCCTCTTATGTGGCCAAAATCTGGAACTCCCTACCCACATCCTTATCCCTGATAACCTCACTGCCTAAATTTAAAAAAAACTATCCGCAACTTCCTCAGTAGCAAATGGTTATGTCCATGCTCTACTCCAGACTAATATCTGCACCACTTCAGTACTATGGTAACTATTGTCCTAAACTAGAGTCATATCTGTTACTTGCATATAAACATGTACCATATCAAAGTTATGATAATATTCATATAACAATGTTACTATTAACAATGTAATACTGTTTAATGACTATTGCAACTGTATCCATCTAGTGTCTGCAGCCTATACCTATATGTGTCAATAACAAGATACCCTAATGGATCTAGTTGAAATATGTATCTGTCTGTGACTTTAATCTGTAAGTGTCTGCAATTTATACCTATAAGTGTCATTAACTAGATACCTTAAAGGATCTAGGTGAAATATGTACCCAAGTTTGTCTGTATGTTCTGTTTAATTGTCTCTTTGGAGCTTTTCTCCCCGGGCCTCCACTGAAAATGGACATATATCCAGCTGGACTATCCCGGTTAACAAATGTAAAATAAGTAAATAAAATAAATATTAATGACAATCAACATCAACCTTACAGTGCTTAAATACATCCCTGCTACTGGTTAGTGTTTTATAATATTGTTTTCCAAATATTGCAGTTACAGCAGTACTGTCATGACGTCACTTCATAGCAGTTTTCACTGTATGAATAGACATACCTTTCTTCACATGTTCCGTTCAATGTGTTGCACTGAAGTATTTCTTTCTCGATTTGGAACAAAGTCAAACAGTGTTGTTAGAGCAGTGGCCTTCAATATATGATGATGTCTACGTGGTTTCATGTCTTCTAGCATCAATTCAAAGCAGTAATCCAGCTTGGTTTTCAAAGTGACAGGAACACAAGTAATGCTTTGGGGAGTTGCTAACTATCTCCCCCTTTACAAATTTTAGAATGTCACCAGCGTTGGTTCCACATTGATGTACCCAGAGTGTGCACTGTTGTGCTTTGCAGGGAAATCTATGGAATGACATGCCTTCAGTCATGTGACCTCATCTTGTTTGGTAGCAATAAGCCAAATACTGGGGCATTGTGTCAGATCTTTGTGGATAATAGTGAAGAACTTGTACCACACACAAAAAATCGATGCAGTTAGTGGTTGCAATACGTGTCACCCAATTCACTTGTAAAACACTGTAAATATCTGCTGCACTGATCAAAGCATTCAATCAACAATAGTGCAACCCATGGCCATGGTTGACTGCATCTTATGTCTATACATAGAAATAGAAAATAATTTTGATCTGTGCACATTTCTACCAAAAACTGCAGTGGCACTGAAGACACCTTCACAGGACCTTAATGACAAAGATCTTATTTGGGGTATACTTCTCTGCGGTGCAGGCCAAAACCAGTGGGCTATGGCTGACCAAGTTTGCAGAAGACTGCAAGCTTAGCGTGCTCATCAATTCCACAAGTGATGTGGACATCCTCCAAGAGGGACTCACCCAAACAAATGACTGGTGCCAGAAACATGACCTCAAGCTGAATGCCAAAAAATGCATCATCATCCCCTTTGGGGAGAGTGACGTCCCCACACGTACTAAGTACACAATCAGTAGTGAAGGATTTGGGCACCCAGGTTGATAGCAACCTGACTTTTGACCACCATGTTGTTTCCGTTGTACGGAAAGCTTTCTACATGGCCCATCTCATTAGTTAGGGTATCTCATCCAGAGACAAAGAGGTCATAACATCCCTGTATTCTTCCCTTATAAAGCCAATTATTAAGTACAATGCCCCCTTCGGGATGTACCTCGCAAAGCACGTGCAGCAGCTGGAGAGACCACAGAGGGTCATCACCAGGAGAATCCAGGGCCTCAAACATCTAACTTACACAGACTAAAATCCATGTCCCTCTACTCAGTTTCATACAGACTCCTCAGAAGTGACCTCTGTCTGGAATACAAAGCAATTTCAGAGCCTGCCTTGATGTGACTGCTACATATCTGCAAGTCAAGCTCCACTCAAGTAACCCATATGCGTGACCTTAATCTGGTCTGTGATATCAATAGGATGTGTTAGCTGGACAGATTTGTGTCCCAGAGACTCCCCCATCTGTGGAATAGACTCCCTGTCCATGTTAGGCAGAGTACCTCATTACCCCTTTTTAAGTGCAACCTGGATAACTGGATGGGAAACAGAAAACACACCCCCTGGGATTCCACCTGTGTCCCTGCTGGATAGGGGCTTTGGGTGCTGACTTGTCTAAACATGGGCTAAACTCTTGGCTAGGCTTATAAGGGCCTCAGGGCCAATAGCCTAGTAACCTCCCATGATCCTATGGGTTCCTATTAGATGACCGAAGACGCATTCTTTCGAATGCATCTTGGTCGAACTTGAAAAAGATGAAAAGGCAAAATGACGAAGCAGCATATAAGCAAATTCTTTCCCTGGGAAAGAAATCGCTTGGCCGCATCTATTACTTTGCCGTTTTCGTCACTGTACTACGATCTCGGAGTTGGTATATTTAAGTTGGGGGAGTGTGGGGGGGGGAGCCTCCCACTTTATGTTTTAAGTGTTTCTTTTTTTGCTTTTTTTTTGTGGAAAGCGATTTTTTTCCTTTGGAAAAAAATCGCTCTTCTAAGCATTTGAGTTTGTATGCTTTCGCTTACATGGGGTCGATAAATCATCGATCACTTTTCTAAGCGTTCGATGATTTAATATAGACCCGATCCTATGATCCAATGGGTATACAACACTTCATTGGACTACACCCAGCCATGTACTTGGCAGAATGTCTAGATAAACTATTGCAAACAAATACTATTTGTGTGTGGGTCATCGTGTGTGTACATGTCTCCTTTGTATCGGTCCCTCTTGAACACAATCCCTTCAAAGGCGTAGGTTGCATTAAACTACCTTCACTAATCCCTGCCTGAACACTAAAGCTGCACTAAGCTGAACTGATTAATTTTGTCTTAATGTGATAGTAACTATATTCAGTGGCAATTTCTACTAGTTTGCACTCAAACAACTAGCAAATTTCTTCTAGCCTAAGTGACCATTACAAGATACTCTTGGACACCATAACACTTCACCTCTAATTTGTTAATCAATTTGGAGGAAACAACATTGCATCTGCATTACATCACATCTGTGATCTACTGGCTTCGCATGACCTGTATGTGTGCAGTCACATATTAGATCAATGACAAATTATCAGTAGTGGATGATTACAATTACTTGATAACTGGCATTATTCCTTGTAAATGTAGTATGGAGTCATCATACAATGAAACTCAGGAAATACTAATGACATCACACTTGTCAAGCCTTGCGTCCAAGTTCGGATACACAGTGAAAATGTCCACTTTCCTTACAAGTGTGGATCACACTTCAGTATACAGTCAGGTGTCAATTATGTGGAGAGTGAATATGTCATGTACAATGCAACCATATGGAAATGGGCACTGTCGGCCATTTGCTGTTCACATCATTGGAAAAACAGTGACCCAATATAGGCAGGTATTTAGGAAGATGTGCCACACAAGTGCACAATGCCAACTCATTCTGGCACAATCATAACACAGACACACTCTCTGATAAGGCATTATTACCCAGAGCTAGGTATGTGACATGGATGTATGCCAGGATTATCACTGGCTTTATTGTGTATAGTGCCATCACGCATACTACACATTGTTGAAAATGAACAACTTTCAGTAGCATGTCCTGCAGTATACAAAGCATTGGTTAACGAAAGTTTCCCTACGCCAGTGCGAGTCTGCATGCAATACACGCTGTACACCCAGACTGAATATTTACTAAGATATCTGACAAATCCTTAACTATCATCTACTACATCTGTCATTGACACAATCTGCACCAAATAATGAAAAGACAAAACAATTGCCAAACCATTAAAACTTTTATTTCCATGTCACAAACATTAAAGCAGATGACATGTTACAGTTTCTTAATACATGCTTATATAAATGAATCAGAATGATCATCTGCTGGAGATTAGAGATATTGAATCATCAATCCCATAGCATTACACATATGTATGTCAACAGTTACTCAGGGTATGTCTATATCCCTTCAAAAGGCAGGAAACCAACATATTTGTTGTCATCTGCAGGAAATAGTTGACATATAAGGGAGACTACACATGCCGTAATGACAACTCTGTTCCCACGTCCCAGTCTTCAGTTGTTGAAAATCCATAAAACATATATCTGGTATGCAGCCATGTGGGACAACATGTCAAATGATAATATGTTATTTAGCGTGCTTTCCACACTTTATTACACTAATATCATAAAATTCTACTGTGCCTTCATCTTACACTATTCTGCATTAAACTCCAAATATGTTATCACAAAATACTCATTTAGCTATGACAGCAAGGCACCACATGCACTCCTCCTGTTCAGAAAGTTGCAATCCACATAACTGGTAGTGGGTGAAAAAGTTACATTCAGATTGTCCAATGTAAGATCTTCCACCCACTTCATTTTCAGCTGGCAGGCTTTCCCAGTAGTAACACAACATCAACCCCGTGCAAGTTCTATATCGATCCCTTACCTACTGGTCCTCTGTATGTTGCATAATTACCCTCTAACCTAGTACATTGCCCACAGAATCAGCTCTAGTACAATGGGGGTTAGGCACACCATTTCAAAGTCTGTGTGATCAGTGATGCACAGTGGCTGATTGGCTGACTGGGGAGCTCATGCTGCTCAGTTTTGGCATGTGTTTGATGTGACAACACACAGCAATAACATTCATGGGGGGTGTTCATTACAAACACACTTCAGACGTGTGCACCAACTCATGTTCTTGGTATTCACTTCATGTGTTTCTAAATCACTGCTTCAACTACTTTCTCGATGGCGTTGTGGTCTTTTTTCTCCAGGTGCATATTCAGGTTCAAAACTGAAGGGTACTGGAACATGCATATTCATCCCAAACATCACATCGACTGCTTCTGTGAAATGTAGAAAGCAAAACGTTGTCCCCTAAAACATGACATCAATTCAGTCGTAAAATAGAGATGCCTACATTACCCAATTTAAAACCATGCCAAATTTAAATAGCCACAGTGAGCCATGCCATCTGTAATCTGATGAAACGTGTCATCATTTTACATACTCTGCAACTCAATGGATAGACAAGTACACTACTTCTATAAGTTGAGTTCCCATTTTACAGAAACATGCTGTAACCACACAATACACTTAAAATATTTATATTAGCCCATCTTACATGTAACCAAAATCACTACTGGGAGGCTCATGGGAATGTGGTGAAATTCTTGTCCTGCAGCTTGAAGCATCAGTTTCCGGGAGAAAAAAAAAACTTCATGGAGGATATGATGGACTGCTTGAGAGTCAGTACATAGGTAAGTCTGCACTGGTTTGTTGCACAGATCAGGTCATGATAAGTGTGGAAAGTTTATTCTATGATTGATTTTGCAAATAGGTGAGAAATACATACAGTAATGTCATATGCAACTTACATGCAAATGTAAAAAAAAAAAAAAAAAGGTACAGACACTCAAGAGTGCTTCAAGACATAGTACTGCCACCCGTGGATTTCAGCTTGTGTTAGCAAAAGTAACAATTACTAATCTTTGCAGCACTGCTTTCATGTCAGAATGGTTTAGTAACATGGTAACCAGTACTGTTACTTCCATCCCAAAATCTACAACTTTATAAACCGTTTGGTTAGCAAATGGAATGGAAGCTCATGATAGACTTTCAAGATAACTGTTGCAGGTTACTGTTAGCCTGCACACTGCCTACCTGGTCCAAAAGTCAAATATGGCATTGATTACAGAAGATTTAATAGGTTTATGCCCTGAAAATTGTTACTGAAGGCAAACCCATGAAAATCATACAAAAGTAAAAAACAAACCCATGAAAATCATACAAAAGGAAAAAAGAAAGGTGTCTGGTTGAATGTATTACTTCAGGACTACCTTTTCACTACAGGCATATTAAATAACGGTGTTGAGTGCACCATTTAGCAGTATGCATAATGAAATACCTGCAAATAATGTGGGGGCTATCAATGTCAGTCAAGAGATACAAATACTATATGTAATGTCCATGCTCTAATCCTGACTGACACTGTCTCCTTTTTGCTTCTCACTTGCTTCTCATTGCCGGTCAACAAATATAAAATAAAATAAAATAAATAAATAATGTAGTACAGAGTCAATTCCTTTCAGTTCAGAAGGAAGCAATACATCAATTTTGTGTCACTCTGTTGAAAATATTCCATGCAGTAAACACATATTAAGAGGGTCAATGCACAATGAAAGACAAACTGTTTGGTTTATTTTGCTAGAGATTGAGATTTTATATTTAGAGGAATGCATAAGACAGTGATGCATTCCTCAGGGGCTCAGAACCTCTAGATTTCCAAACTGTGTCAAATGTGGTGACCCGCTTTACAACAATTTGGTGAATTTATTTAATGAGACTGTGATTACTATGATGCAACTGATGGATACACATTATATGAGTGAGATAGAGAATATCAAAATAATTATGCATGGTCTGGACTCTAACATCAAAGATTATATTTGTCTCAACACAATGGGTCATCTTTATAATGGTACTAGGGCAAAAGCAGACAGGCATAGGGCCTCAATAATCACCAGGAAGCAAAATAAGCTTTGGAGGGACATCACAGCATATGCCAATCATGCGGCTTATTTTGTACAACATGCTGGTTTGAATGATGGGCCTGCTGAAGTTACAACTATAAATCCTGGTGGTAGTAATGTCCAGACCAACAATGGTATTGTGCATCACAATGTAAATGAAAACAGAGATACTTCTTGGACTGGTGGTGCAAGTACGAATATTACTTAAGTGACTGAAGTACAATGGGTAGTAGTTGCTCATAATAATGAAAATGTTACTTATGTGACAGTTGTTTCTGGTTCAGTCAATACCCGGGCTTCAGGTCCTTTTCTGATGGACCAAGCAGGGAACAAACGGATACTAAATAGTCCAACCATATGCAAAACAAGACGATAGGGAGAGGAAAGGACAACAGGAGAAGGAACTAACTGACGACATATTTTGAACTTTGGCATTCATGTTTTGAATTTGTCTAAAACTGAATTGTCGCAAGATGTCATTTCAATTTTGAAAAAAGGTTTTTCTTTCATTCCCAGTCAGTCTGTTAATATCACCAAACTTATTTCTTAGGAAGTTAAATCTTAAATATATTTATTATAATAATAATAATATATATATAATAATAATATTTATAGTTAAAGGTTTTTCTTTCATTCCCAGTCAGTATGTTAATATCACCAAACTTATTTCTTAAGAAGTTAAATCTTAAATATATTCTACATGACACTACTTGTTTTTCTAATACCAGTCTTAAAAAGTTTAAGCATAACAGCACTTACAATCCACCCTAGTGTAACACTTTACAAGCTTTTGAAGAAGTGTGTGAAAATGATATAAGGAATATTAGACGTGATGCAAATGTGTGCAATCTGACTTGTAATGAATATCAGGTGTTATGTGAACTTAGTAAAAATAAAAATGTCAGAGTAATGAGAGCTGATAAGTGTGGCATGATTGTTATTATGCAAACATGATTATATTAGTTCTGTGGAGAAAATGTTAAACAGTGACAACACCTATATTAAAGTAGATATTGACACTGTAAAAGTTAGTTTTTAAGAGTCGACACTGATTTGTTTGACATGTTTTGGCAGGGCAGTATAGACCATGACACTTATGAATATTTACAGATTGAGCATCCTAATATGGGTGCATTGTTTGGCATACCAAAGGTGCATAAGTCTCAAGCACACCCACCTTTTCGACCCATTATTTCAGCGAAGAGGTCTAAGACAAAAAACATTTCATTATGGTTAGATTCTGAATTAAACCCAATTGTTCAAGCCTGTAAATCTTATTTGAGGGATTCATGGCACCTATTACAAATTCTTAGCAGACTTAACCTTCCAGTCAGTGAATTTTATTTTGCTTCTTTAGATGTGGTGTCATTATACACTTGCATCGATCAAGATACAGGATTAGAATACTTGAGGGAGTATTTAGATAAATTCACTGATTTTAGTGATGCTAAGATACACACTAGTTGTAATCTTATGGGGCTAGTGTTGGACAACAATTTTTTTTCAGTTTAATAACCAATATTGTAAACAAACATCAGGTGTAGCCCTGGGGGCAAGGGTGGCCCCATCCTTTGCAAATTTAGTAATGGCCATGTGGGAAGAGACGTTTTTATAAAATCACCCACAGAGGCTAAATATCTTTTTATATCAATGATATATTGATGATTTGTTTTTTTTCTTTGGATGGGGAACAAGGAAGAATTTGTATCTTTCATTAATGATTTAAATAATACAACACATTTTCTAAAATTTAGCATGTGAGGTTTTGGTACTACACTCAACTTCTTGGACATTCATTTGACTTTTCAGGTGTCTGATAGAACACTGATTAGCAGTATATTTAGGAAGGATATTTTTGTTAACCAGTTTTTACATAGAGACAGTTTACATCCATTTCATATGAAGAAGGGTGCCTTACATCCAATGATAGTATGTTTTTGTCAGAAATGAATATTCTAAAAAATGTTTTTATGCAAAGAGGCTATGAACAAATATGGTTGTCCAACACAGAACAAGAGGTGATTACCCTTAGGGACAATGTAGTGAGACCTATTTTAAAGGTACAGTCAGCGTCAGATTCTAGACAGATGGTTACTGAAACCACTGGCTTTAGTATAGCTTTTCCTATTCCCATAGTAAACAAGATGTTGCATATTAAAAATATCATTAGTGACAGATGGAAGGTTTTACTAGGTAATAAAGAACTTATCCAAGTAGTAGGTGATAAGCCCAAATTCACCTATAAGAAATGTTTTAACATCAAATCCATGATGGAACAAGGCTCTAATATAATTTACTACACTGGACACAGTAAGGCAAAAGGGACTTTTTCATGTAAAATGTGTAAACAATGCAGATATATTAATAACGCTTCATCGACATTTTTTAGGCATTGCAATAGAACTGTTTGGGCTAAAAGTTATTTTTCTTGCAATGCTGAATGTGTAGTATATGCGGCCATCTGTGATTCCTGTTTTTCCTTTTATATTGGAAAAACTATTAGGAGTTTTAAAAGGAGAATTTATGAACACACTTTGGCTATTAGAAAAAAGGATTTGACTAATGCCTTTTCCAGGCATGCTCAAGTTTGTCTAGATTTCAAGAAATTTACTTTTTCTGTGGTAGATAGTGTAGCTAGTAAGCAGTTTATTGGTAATTATAAGACTTTTGGAGAAGTATCTATGAAGATCCTATGGAACATAACAAAGATGCCAAATGGATAGAAGAAGTAAAAGAAAGAATAAGAAGTTCAAAGGTACAGGATATGAAATGGGATGAAGCAACAGCCAGAGAGGTTGAAACAAAGTTAAGAAAAACCTCTAATTGGAAACCCCCAGGCCCAGATGCAGTACCTAACTTCTGGTTAAAAATGTTAACATTTTTGCACCAAGATTTAGCTGTGAGTAAGAACTATTTATATGTGCACCCCGAACAGACACCAACCTGGCTAACAACAGGTAAAACAATGCTCCTATTTAAGAGTGAACCTGCAAGATATCCTAAAAATTATGGACCAATAACCTGCCTTTTGACGACATATAAAGTATAGACAGGAATTGATGCCAACAGAGTTTATAGTCATATAGAAGAAAACTCAATTATGGCAATAGAACAAAAGAGCAATAAAAGAAAGTCAGATGGACCAATGGATCATTTGTTGTTAAAGTCATACTGGAGAACTGCAAAAAGGGGAAGAATCTTTGGCATGGATTGACTACAAAAAAGCATTTGGTAGTATCCTACATTCATGGATAAAAGAGTGCTTAAAAATGTATAGGATGCACCCTACACTGATACTGACTTCATTACAGTGACCATAAAATAGTGACAGACCACTTTGCAGTTAAACCATGATAAAGGACAAATTATTATTACAGGGATAAAAACTCAAAGGGGGATATTCCAGGGTGACTCTCTGTCACCGCTGCTATTCTGCCTTGCCCTTAACCCATTAAGCTGTCTACTTAACAGCTTAGGCCATGGCTATAATTTGGCTCCTAGAAAACAACAAAGTGTAAAGATTTCTCATCTTCTCTTTGTCAATGTTTTAAAACTGTATAGCTCATCAGATGAGGAACTGAAAGCACAACTGCAAGTTGTCAAAACTTTTTCAGATGATATAAGAATGTCATTTGGTCTTGATAAATGTGCAAATGCAACCTTTAAAGCAGGAAACTGCAGCAGCAAGAAAACATCAGTTTGGGGCAAGAATGTGATATAAAAGAACTTGAGCAAGAGGGAGTGTATAAATATTTGGGAACTGATGAAGGATCAACAATGAAACATGAACAAATGTGAATAAAACTTAGTAAGGAACACTTTAGAAGACTTAAATTAATCCTGAAAACAATGTTGATATCTAGGAACAAAATCTAAGCTATAAACCAATTTGCTCTTCCTGCCCTAACTTACAGTTTTGGCGTGATTGACTGGCCCCAAAACATATTGGATAAATTAGATAGGAAAACAAGAAGGATGCTTCATGCTCTCCAAATGATTTATAAAAATCAGTGCATTCCAAGATTATATATTCCCCTTTCCAAAGGAGGGATGGTCCTCCTTGATATTGATTACATGTACAGATCTGCAATCATGGGACTCCACACATATCTGCTGTTGTCACAAGATCCAAATGTAGTAAAAGTTTTGAAACATTTATTTATTTATTTATTTATTTATTTAGTTGCAGTTTGTTTGCCAGGATAGTCCATTGGGCTACAAGGAGCCCATTTTCAATGGAGTCCTGGGGGAAAAAGCTCAAGAAAAATACGAATACATAGTACACATTGCACATTTACATTACCGATTATCTCATAGGAATACAAAGTAAATATAATAAAAAAAAAGGTTAACAATGATAGAATACATCAGTATAGTTCAATAAACAGCAGTAAAAAACACTTTTTTTTTTTTTTTTTTTTTTTTTTTTTTACAAAAGTAGCAGCATAGGGTAACTGTTAAGAAGTTAGTCAAATAGTTCAATAGAGCTGTGGAACTATAACCTTGGAAACATGAATAAATCTAAGATGACTTCCCATTTTAGTCTACCAGAAGCATATCGGTGTCAATCAGGAATGGAAATTCACCAGATGCGAGCAAGAGGGAAAGACCCTGTCTGCCGTAGGGGTCCGTTTTTCCCTCCCATCTAGGCCTTACCCCAAGGTTCCGAGGGGAGGAAAGATGTGGTTCAAAAAGTCACAGAAGTCTTTCCCTGCCGGTCAAGGTGAGTTCCCCTCCACAGGCAGAGGAGGGGGTGGCTATTCTGGGAGACGCCTCCCTAGGGGCAGAGGAGGCCCTCGCAATTCGGGAGACCGTGATTCCTTTCGCAGACATTCCTATCATCGTCCCTGATGACTGTGCTATTCCAGAGCTAGTCGGGGGCCGCATTTCATTGTACCCGGAAGCCTGGGCAAGTATCACTCAGGATCGGTGGGTGCTTTGTATAGTTACCGGAGGTTATTCCATCCCCTTATTGTCAGACCCTCCTTCACCCAAGAGAATCCCAGACGTTCCACCCAGTCAAAGGGATAATGCAACACTAGAAATTTCAAAGTTGCTGGAAAAAGGAATCATCCAACCTGTCCCCTCAGACCAGATCGGATTAGGGACTTACTCAAGACTCTTTTGGTGCCAAAAAAAACAGGGGACCTGAGTCCCATCTTGGATCTCAGCCGACTGAATCGCTACGTTCTAAAGTCCAAGTTCCAAATGGTCACCCTTCAGTCTATTTTTCCGTTACTGGGAAAAGAAGTATGGATGTGCTCCATCGATCTCAAGGATGCTTACTACCATATCAAAATGGACAGGGCATCCAGGAATCACTTATGCTTCTGGCTGGGAGCCAGTCATTTCCAGTTTTGTGCCCTGCCCTTTGGCCTCACCATAGCCCCCAGGGTGTTCACCAAGTGTTTGGCAGTGATGACAGCTCACCTGAGACATCAAGGATTCCAAGTGTTTCCATACCTGGACGACTGGCTCCTCACCACCCCCACTAGGTATCTTCTCATTCAGGCCAGGGAAAAGACCATCACCCTTTGTCATCAACTAGGAATTACCTTGAACTGGGGAAAGTCTGCCTTGCTGCCCTCGCAGCGTGTCACATTTATAGGCGCAGAGCTAGACACCGTTCATATGCAGGTGTTCCTGCCTCAAGAAAGGATAGAGGTGTTGCAGGGTCAGGGTCGCGCATTACTACCCCTCAAGAAGGTTCAGGCCAGATGGGTCCTACAGCTCCTGGGATCCATGGCAGCCACCATTATGTTAGTGCCCCTAGCCAGATTACATGAGACTTCTGCAGTGGCTCCTCTCTGCCCAATGGTCCTTTCAGAAACTTCCCTTGTCCCATTTGCTCCTACTCACTGATCAGTGCAAACAGGAACTCTGTTGGTGGCTGCGTTCCACCAACTTGAACAAAGGGAATCCCTTTATTCCTATGACTCCGGTTGCCACGGTGACCATGGACACCTCCTAGATAGGGGGGGGGTATTATCTTGGCAGGACGGTCCAAAGCACCTGGCAGGATCATGAGGTACATCTGCACATCAATGTTCTAGAGATGAGAGCAGTGTTACTGGCATTGCAAGCACTGCAGAGCTCTCTTCCCCTAGGAACGATTGTGATTCACTCGGACAACATGTCTGTGGTGTGGTACCTGAACAAGCAAGGGAGAACCAGGTCTTACCCCCTATGCAGAGAGGCCATGCGAGTGTGGCAGTGGGCAGTGTCTTCCCTATGGTTCCTAGTGGCAACGCACATTCCGGGGAAGGCCAATGTGATAGCAGACAGGCTAAGCAGATCTATTCTGATGCCTTACGAGTGGTCCCTGAACCGCCGAGTTACGGAACAGATTTTCAACAGGTGGGGTCAGCCTTGCTGCGACCTTTTTGCCAATCCCCACAATACCAAGTGCAGCAACTACTTTACTCTGATCCCCCCCACAGGGGGAGTCACCCAGGGATGCTCTAGTCCACGATTGGCCTCCTGGTCTGCTCTATGCTTTCCCTCCATTTCCTCTGCTAGCAAGAGTGATCCAGAAAGCCATTTCATCAGGAAGCAAGATGATTCTAATTGCCCCACACTGGCCTCGCCAAGTCTGGTTCTCCTTTCTTCATCAGTATGCAGTGGACAGTCCTTGGACTCTGGACCCAGCAGCAGACCTATTGAAACACATGTCGGGACAGTCCCATCCCTCCCTGAGGACCCTCAGGTTGACAGCCTGGCTACTCCACTTCCATCTTTAGTCAGACTTCATCGTTTTTCACCTGAGGTAGCACACATTTTATCTTCTCATAAATCTTCTACCAGGAAGATTTACTCCAGCAAGTGGAAAAGATTTTCGATTTGGGCTCAAGCCAAGGGACTGTATCCTTTCACATCCCTGCTGTCTTAGATTTTTTATCCACACTTTTTCAGCAGGGTTCTGCTCCTGCTACCATTAAGGTTCAGCTGGCCGCTATTTCTAATTTTCATACCTCTTACGAACCTTCTTTCATGGCTCATAAGGTATGTAAGGCCTTTTTGAGGGGCACCTTGTTGCTTCGGCCTCCTGTGTCAGAACCCATCATGCCATGGGATTTCAGTTTTGTTTTACAGGCCCTGACTTCATCACCTTTCGAACGAGCTGCCACCTGTGAATTAAAATTTCTGTCTTGGAAGACTGCATTCTTAATAGCTATCACATCAGCCAGATGGGTGTCGGAGATTCAAGCGTTGTCCATCAAATCCCCGTATTTAATGTTTCATAAGGACAGGGTTTCCTTGAGACCTAATCCGTCCTTCCTTCTGAAGGTAACCTCTGCCGTTAACCTCAGGCAGTCCATTGAGCTGCCAGTTTTCTTTCCTCAGTTTTCCAACAAGGCGGAGTTTAAGTTTCATCAATTGGACGTAAACAGGCAGCTTCGTTTTTACTTACACAGGACAAAACAACTTCGTAAGTCTGACCAACTATTTGTGTCCTTCTCAGAAAATAGAACAGGTTCCCCTGTTTCTAAGATTACAATTTCCAGATGGATTTCTGACTGCATCTCCTATGTTTACTCGTCAGCAGGCAGAGAGTTACCATTCCCCGTCAAGGATCACTCCACCAGGGCTGTTTCCGCTTCAGTAGCTAATCATTCCAGACTATCCTTGGATGAAATTTGTGCTGCGGCCACGTGGGCTTCTCCCCACACCTTCATTACTCATTACAAATCAGACATGGCTTCTAGGGGCCGGGCTTCCTTTGGTTCCACTGTTCTCAGGAGCATCTTCCATTAAGCTTCCCAGGATAGAGGTGCTGGGGACGCTGTCCCGTGAGTAAGAATGTAGGCGAGATTGGACCACATAACATCTACAAGTTATGTACTCACCATAACATTTGATGTATGTGGTCCATCTCACCTCACATTCTTACGTTCCCTCCCACCTTCCCCCCTCCTGGAGGATTTGGAGGAGACATTTGTCTTCAGTACCCTTCGGTATTGGTTATTTTTTCTTTGCTGCCCTGGTTAGTGTTCTACTCTTCTGAACTGTGGTTGTGCATGAGGTGTGACTATGAGTTGCTGCAAACTAGATCTGGGGTTATGGAGCGGTGCAACATGGGATACCAGGTTAGCCCAGCCAATTAGAGACTTCGTGCTAGAAAAATATAAGTTGGCTGAGTCGGAGCCGATGTTCGGCTCCGAACCCGTGAGTAAGTATGTGAGGCGAGATGGACCACATACATCAAATGTTATGGTGAGTACATAACTTGTAGATATAAGTCCTTAGTATGGACAAAAAAGTATTTGCTTCAACAATTATATTTGTGTCGCGTCATCATATGGCTATTCAGTGCCTGTCTGCCATGGGATGATATGGTAGATAACACTGAAACATTGCCAGACATGATAATCTACCAGTCACCTCTGGGATTTCTGCTTCAGGTTAAGCCAATGGCATCCCACATTGTGGTTTTAGTAGCCAGTGTGACAACAATCAAAAATCACAACGGAAAAATAGCCTAAAAAAAAAAAATTTAAGGTTATGCTGCTCAACGCTAGGAGTCTAAATGTGAAAGTACACTTACTGGAAGCATTTCTCTCCACTGAAAGATGTGGACAATTGTGCATTCATAGAGACCTGGTTCAAGGCCACAGAGATAATCTTGACCGTACCTGGATATAATAAATTCCACAAGTTCAGACCTCTAAGTAAATGTGTGACTACTACAGGTGGTAGAGTGCCTTTTTTCAAAGATAAATACACCTCCAGATTAGTTAAACAGAAGGATTCCCTACAGTTACTCCATATGCAAGTAATTATAGGAAATACCCATCTAAAAGTTAGCACAGCTACAGATACCCCTCCATGCCCCATGACATCCCCACTGCCTCCTCAGATATACTCGAGTCATGCCAAGTAAAACTCAAAAAGCCTGGTGATGCTTTAGTAACTACCCATGCATAGACTGGGTACCTTATACTTGTAGAAACACACTCAGTCAAAGGTTCTTGAACTTCGTTACCTGTAATGCAGTGGACCACATAGTTGGCAGCTCCACAAGGGACATAAACATGCCAGATTTTGTACTTGCAAACATGGTAGAACAGTGTACCACCACAGTTGTGCAGTTCTCCCTGTTGGAGTCTAATCATAAATCAGTCTGTTTCAAAGTATCAATGACATTAGACCCCCTTCCAGAGAATGTAGGCTAAAAAAAACTTCTCCAAAGCTAAATACAGACTCTAACGCAAATGGAATTAGTAGCTTTATAGCTCTTGTACCCACTGATGCCAAGGACACCTATATACACCAATGCATTGCATATACATCTCTACAACTGTAATACAATTGTATTGACTCAGACATTCCTAATAAGACCAAAGCAAAAAAAAAAAAAAAAAACATCCACCATAAGCAACTTATATCAACAGAGAAATTAATTGCTGTCTAAGGGCAATAAGGAACCACCCCAGATTTGGAAGCACATCCTTCTAAGTTGGAGCAAGCAAAAAAGGCATCTTCCAAAGTCATCTGAAGTGAACAACAAATCAAGATTAGCATCCACAGCTAGAGAAAACCATAGGGCATTCTTTAACTACATCCAAAACCTGAATAGGCCCTATTTGCACTGAACTGGTAGTGAATGATACCACATGTCCTGAACCAGTGTAAGTACGCAGCCTGATCAGTGACAACTCCCCCACCCCCCATCCCCATCACATGTACCCCAAAATAATCCTACCACAAACTCTCCACCTGGTATCTTGAAAGAACAGGTCTTAACTGATCTCCTCAAGGCCAAAAACATTGCCTACAGTGGATCCAGTTAACATGCCAGTCTGCATCCTCTGTGGTTTACACCAGGAGTTTGTAACTACATTTGGTACTCTGCCCAACCAGAGCCTAAACCCTGGTTTTGACTGGGCTGAATTGAAATGAGGTGCTTCCAATGACCCTGGGAATTGGAGAACCTAATTTTACTACTGTCTATTTTTCACTCAACTTGTGCGTGGTTCTACCTTTCTCTGTGTGATGTCTCCAGTGGGTATCATTTTTGACTTGCCTTTCATGTGTCATGATCTCACCAGAATTCTGGCTTCTTTGACCATCCTCTAGATTTTTCTAACTTCTTTTTAATCCGGTGTCCACTCTATCTTCTACTTCCTTTTGCTGAATTTTGCCTCACTTCCTCTTTTATGAATACTCCTAGGGTCTTGGGTAACATATGCCTCCTACCTCCTTCTTTCTACACCACCCTTGTTTGGAAGCCATTTCCCTTTGGTCCCAGCTACACATTTCCTTCTCCTTATGTTTCCCTTGCTTTCATCACTTCTCCTTTCTAGTTGCGTTTTGGCCACTTTCATTAAACCTGGTCCTTTAATCTTTTCCATTTTTTTAGCATCATTGCACCCTTTTCTTGGTTTACTTGCACTGCTAGTTTCATTGTAATAGAAAATTCTCTCATCATATTCACCCTCTCTTCCCATTTCCTCCCATTCTCCTCTCCTCCATGTTTTTGTTCCCACCATGTCTCCGAGTCCCAATGTCTTCCAACAGTGTTGCCTTCACCCCTGGTAGTTCAAACTAGGAGTGACGTTTTCTAATTTTTCCTCTCCTTTGTTTCAGTATCTCTTTTTTATTTGCATTTATGCAACATACATCTTAGAATTTATGCTGCTCCCTTATAGTTTACTGAATAGTTCTTGGCAAAACTTCTGATGTATGGGTTTACTCACATTCCTTTTTTTCATACTTCCTGTGCATTTGCCTTTATAAGTTCTGTCTATTTTCTTTCCCTGTATGAAATCATCACACCTATTAAGACCTCCGTGATTATCCCACCCTAACAAGAGATGAAGCCTGGCAAGAATGGGAAAAAAATGAAATATGATAAAAAATATAAATAGCTACGTTACCAATCCAGAAAACTGATTATCAGTGATAAGCACTATTTCTCCCAGCAAATAGCACCAGCAAAAATATTCCAAAAAACTTTTAGCATAGCATCTCTTAACTCCTCATCCCTGGCACCAAAGAAAACCCATCCTCTGTCACAGGTAAAATGTGCCCATGTACCAGTCCCCACTGCAGTGATGTTTCCATTTCTCTTATTTGATGCTGTATACATTTGACAGTCACTTGACTTCAGCCAAAAATGGGCTGACCTAATATATATATATATATATATATATATATATATATATATATATATATATATATTTCTGTGTAGATCTATATATATCTATATCTATATCTATCTATCTATCTATATATATATATATATATATATATATATGTGTGTGTGTGTGTGTATGTATATATATATATATATTTATGTATATATATATATATATATATATATATCTTTATATATTTATAACTACATATATATATATATATATAGAGAGAGAGAGAAAGAGAGATAGTTATATGTGTACATATATATAGATATACAGGAAGAATCATTGCTTGTTACATAAAACTGACAGATATGAAGCAAATGCATCAACACACACACACACGCATTTTGTTTTAGTTTCATGAATTTTATATTACACTTACTAAACAAAAGCGCTGTTTAGTGAGTATAAAATAACGGGTCGATGGACCTCACTATTCATGCTCTTATACTGGATCTCACTGTTCACACATATAAACATACACAGTCTTCTGTATTCACTCACACACAGATTCTGCTTTCATGCACACACCATTCATTCTGTCAGGCATTGCTCATTCTCTGTCATACATGCATACACAGTTTCTTCTGCATTCATACACACACACATACTGCTTTCATGCATGCATTCACTCACACACATATATAGAAAGAAGCGTAAAAACACACTCGTGCACACACACACACACACACACACACACACACACACACACACACACACACACACACACACACACACACACACACACACATTTTCTACAAGGTCCTGAACCCAACATGAGAAGTTCCAGAAATCACTGTGTATGTCTCCAGTACCAAAGGAATCCGCAGCCCAGTACTGGTCCACGGCCAGTGGTGGGGGAGCACTGTGCAGAGGGAAACCCTGATGTTCTAGCCATACTGCTCAGCAGTCCAGGTTTCCACAGACTTTCCAGATTTTTGCCTCATATTTTTAGTCTGTTACTCTTAAAACTAGTGTTTGTCCTTACAAACTACAGACGATCGAAGTCACCAAATAATGACATATATGTCAGTTTCAGACTTCACAATTCACATGCTTGACAAAATGCAGCCTATCAAAAAAACAGTTATTATAGCAACAGTCAATGTTTATAGGAGTAAAATTTTAAATCTGCCCCTATTTTTGCCTGCATTATGTAAGGCTTTATCCGGATGTCTTGTGTTATGAAGTTGACAATTATTGTTTATCGCAACTTTCTAAGTTTATATTGGCAATTATTTAATACTGTGGGAGGAGACCTCAGAAATTCATATACTGTTTTGGCAGATTGTAATGCGTTTGACATTCTAAGAGAATTTTGCATATCTTTGCCATCTGGAACAAAGCAGCCAGGCTCTGGAAAAAAAATGTTGAAAAAATCAAAATGAAGTACTTGGAACAGTGCCTTATAAAGGTGAACTAGTTACCACTAATATGTGTTCTGTTGTAGCAAGAAGCAGGTAAACTCTATTAATAACATCCTCACTACAGTAAATACTGGTCCTGAATCTGAAATTTTGATTAGAAATTAAAGGGAAATAGAAAACAATTTGATTTAGAGAGAGATTTTCAACCCACAGTCATTCCAGAAATTTCACTACGCACCAGAGTCTGTCTCGAGCCTTCTTACTAAAAGTAACCCTCAAACACAACTTTTTCATTACTAAGTTGCAGATGCAAAGATCAATATTTCATTTCCTGGAAAAAAAAAGAAAAACAGAAACTGGATTCACTCGAGGTAAATGGCCAGCTTCTACCGTCACATTTCTGCTACCAAAACAGTCGGTACAACTCCATGCCTCTGTACAAACACCAGGAAAGTTCAGCTTTCCTTTACATATCTTTTTCAATCATGTCAATAACAGAAACTGTTACAGGCCATCAGCTGTAAACCTTCTGTTTTCCTGTGTCAGCCTTCTATCAAAATGGCTTAATCTCTGATTCACCTGTTAAACGTCTCCTTTTTAGTATCACAGGGTTTTGCCATTATTTGCTTCTGTGAACTTCAGTCTGTGAAATTATGACTCATGAAGGCAATTTACCTGATTTATTTATATTTTATTCATACTTTGTTGACCAGGTTAATCCCACTCTTCCAATGGTGACTTTTCAGGGTGGCACCAGAGATGGTAATAATAATGACTGTGGAAATCTGTCCACCAGAGGACCTTCCTCTACTATTTCCAGTAACTGTTAAGGGGTCATTACACCACCTAAGGTACCACTAATACAGGCAGATGGAACCCTGTTTAGCATCTCATCCAAAGGACAGTGCATCCAGGAGTGCAGAACCCCCAAAGGGGAGTGCACCCAGGAGTGCAGCACCTCCACTTATGCTACAATGCAGGGTGAGCTGTCCATCCACCTGTTGAGGGAAGAGAGACCACAGTCTTTCTTTTCCAAAGATAAGGTTGCACCAGTGATGCTACAATACAGGTAGTTTTACTCTCTTTATCACCAATTTACATGTATACTCCACTGACAAATACTACCAAGTATCTTGTCCCTTTCTTGATCCTACATTCATACCCCCACCCTGTACAATACTATCTGCGTTACTGTCCCTGTCACCATCCTACACATATACATCCCTGTCTAATACTGTCTGCTTTACTCTCCCTGTCACCATCTGACACATAGATGTCCCTGTCTTATACTGTCAGCTTTACTCTCCCTGTCACCATCCTACACAACAGCATCTCTGCGTAATGCTGTAGGCTTTACTCTCCATATCACCATTCTACACATAGACATCCCTCTCTAATGCTGTCTGCATTACTCACCCTATCAGTATCCATCTCTAATGCTGTCAACTTTACTCCTCCTACCACTATCCTGCACACATATATCCCTCTCGGATACCGCCTGCTTTACTTTCCCACTCAACCTCCTACACATATACATCCCTGTCTACTACTGTCTGGTTTCCTCTCCCTATCACCATCCTACACACATATGTCCCTCTCTAATGCTGTCTGCATTACTCACCCTATCAGTATCCAAAATACATACATGCATGCTGTCACCCTGTCTAATACAGTCTGCTTTACTCTCCCTGTCATCATCCTACATATATACATCCCTGTCTAATAATGATTGTGTTACACTCCCTATCAGTATCCTACATACATACATATGTATTCTCACCCTGTCTAGTACTGTCTGCTTCACTCTCCCTATCACTATCCTACAGATATATATGCCTGACTTATACTACTGTTACTCTCCCTGTCACCATCCAACACATATACATCTCTGTCTAATACTGTCAGCTTTACTGTCCCTAGCACTATCCTACACATATAGATCTCTGTGTAATATTGTCTGCATTCCTCTCCCTGTCACTGTCCAACAAATGTACATCCCTGTCTAATACTGTCTGCGTGGCTCTCCCTATCATTCTGCATACATATTCCCATACCACTGATCTTGTCACCTTCCTATATGCATACTTACAGGTACTACATTCCTCATTACCTAATATTACCTTCTTTCAGGACCCATTGTTTCTCCAACATTACCTTCTCTGTGTGTGCTCATAACATATTTCCACAAGACCTATTTGATCATCTGAGCATTGCACAATTATTTGATAGCAGTCATTCAACTTTTGTGTTACCTTACATATTGCTTTTATTCAGCAACTGAGATCTTGAACCCATACCCTGGGCTGTGACACAACTACTGACAAGTCTTGCATGCCAAGGTCCTCCATTCTCATTCAGGGAATGCACAAACCTATTCCATTCCTATTATACTCTGTCACCTAGTAGCAAGTAACACTGTCTGCGATGTAATACTGAGTTGCATGCTATTTATACTAACTGTTTGTGAATACTTGTCTCACTTGCGGTGTCATCTGACAGGCTTCTTTGATTACTAATTTAATCACTCCCTGCATTTATTTCTGGTAATCTGTTGCTCTAAGGATTGCACAAATGTAAACTGAAGTGCACTACACCACATCAGATGCATACATCAGTTTCCGAATACAAAGAATTTACCGAGGTGCATGCAGCATTACCTTTATTTCACAGGAATTGAGTAGAATACAGATCCTTATTTTAAGAAGGAAGTTTCTGTTTTTCTGGTAGGTAATCTAATATGCTTCAACCCATGCTTTCATCCGTCTGTCCATCTTCTAAAACAACTGCCCTCACAGGGTTGTAGTAGAAAGCTAAGCAGGTCAAACCAAATTTCTCTAGCCACATCTGCAATTCTCATCCTGTCAGATCTCCTGGTGTTCCCAGGCAAACTGACAGTGAGACTTTCTAAAGCATGTCCTGAATCTTCCCCAGAATCTCCTCCTGATGAACTACACCTAGCTCCCCTTGCACAGAAGGCACCAAGATGGCATTCTCAGTACATCTGACACTCCCTCACTTGATCTTTTTCAAAACAAAGACACAATGGCTGTGCTCGAGTATTCTCCGGGATTACTATGATTCATTCTTTGTAAGACAGACTGAGTCAAGCTACCCTGCAGAAGTATCTCATGTCCACTATGTGTATCAGCTGTCGTGCCCACTATGTGATTATCTACAGTTTATAACCATAGGTGACATGAGGATAGATAATATTAAGTGGGAGAACTTCAGCTCACTTCTCACTTTGCCACCTTAGTTGCAGAACTTCCACCTGTACAAATTGGCTGTTTACTCTCCTGATCCCCTCTGTGAGAAAGTCCCCAAGACACCAAAACTCCTTTACTTGGTGTAGCACATCCGGCCTGCAGAGAGAAGTCCACTTTTTTTTTCAGGAGATAGCCATGACCTCAGAATTTTATGAGTTTTTTTTTTTTCCATTCCAGCCACATCACACTCTGCAGTGGGCTTGTCCAGTGAACATGAGAGACCACAATTACTTAAGTCCAATGGGACAACGTTGCTGCAAGCAACAAAAACCCTCACATGATTATGTCCAAAACAGGATACTCTGCAAACATTGACTATGTCTTGAATTCTGTCAAGTCATGACAAGGACAGGAAGCATGGCATACCCTTGCTAGAGTCCTATGCCCACCTTAAATGTATTTGAGTTAATGTTAAGGCCAAACATGCAATGATTACTTTGCAACTTTTTCTTCTTTTTTCAGCTTTTTCCCGGTTAGGGTTCACCACAGCAGATCACCTGTCCGCTCATGATTGGCGGTGGAGTTTTACAGTGTCGAGTTGCCAGCCCGGTGCCCAACCTTCCACAGAAGGCACACACATGCACGCACTCACTCCTAGGGCCAATTTAGAGTGTCCAATCCACTTACAGCATGTCTTTGGGATGTGGAAGGAAACCGGAGCACCCGGAGGAAACCCACGCGACCACAGGGAGGACATGCAGACTCTGCACAGAAGGCACCCCAGCCAAGGATTGAACTGGAGAACCTCTTGCTGTGAGGCGGCAATGCTAACCGCTGCACCATTGCAATTATAAGGATAAAATAGCATTGTGCAGTATCCCCTCCCCCGCCCTGTACTGTTTTATCACCTCTCACAAGACATCACAAAGTATGCAGTTGTAAACATGCCCTGCAACCACAAAACATGTGTGAGCTATACTGCTGAACTCTCACAATCCTTACCATATCTTTGCAAATATAAAGTGTCGATCCACTGTTTCACAGCCAGGACAGAATCAGAGGTCCAAGAGCTGGATGAAATCACCTGTTTAGCTCCCTGGTGTAGCCTTTAATGAGAAGCTCAAAGAGTGTGATCCTTGCATAATTGAAACAAAACCTCTTCTCCCCTTTTGTGAAAATGGAGACCGCACACCCAATGTGCCAGTCCATAAATGCTGTTTCTGCCTTCCACACAACTTTGAAAAGGCACCCCCATTAAGCCAAGATGGTGGCATACAGGAATAAAGCTCAGACTGCAGGCCAGGTAACCCAGGTTTGATTACTGGCTCTGTCATCTGATGGAGGAGCAGAGAAAAATGGTTGTTACCATTTCTGGTGGGCAGATGGGTCCTTGAGTGGCTCCTGTGATGATCCCTGCTGGAGAAAGGGGATGGGGCACTAGGAGGTGTGGTCCAAGAAGGGGTTAATTAGGTGATGGACAAGGATGAGCTGCCCCATAGGAGGAATGACACATGCGCATTACCATTGCATGCCTGCCCCTCATACATACCACATGGGACCAAAGGTAGGAGGTGAGCAACAGGGGTTTATAAATACAAGTGAATGTGAATGGTCAGGCCTCCAAGATGACCTCAAGTTCAGCCCCACCCTATCAGAGAAAGTCTTGGAGAATCAAATAAGTGGTTGGAAGACTTAGCAATGGATTTGGGACACTAGGTAGGGGGCTGCAGGATGCTACAGGAGGGAGAAAAAACCTTTATTTGCACACACACACACACACACACACACACACACACACACACACACACACACACACACACACACACAAAAGCAAATTCAAGCTTTGTTCTTCATCCCTCATCTTGCACACATATGCATGCACATTATATCCTTACATTGTTGCAGTTCACTCACATTTTTCTACTTTTCTTCCATCCTGTTACAGACATTCCATCCTTCAATCAGTACTTCTCACACATTCTGTCTTACAACCTTCCTGGGCAACACATGCATGTTTTCTGTCCATCATCCTCCCCTGTCCGAAGCAGACATACAGCACATACTCTATATTGCCTTAGCTTACTGCTTCCTTTGGTGGACTGCTTTCCTTTGAACTCAGAGATCTCTGCCAGTCTCCTTCTGAGGGAGAGTTAGTCTGTGCAGTGACACAGGATAAGAAAATTTACTTGAAAAAACAGAGATCTTGCAAGTAGAAAACTGAATCTATTCTAAAATAATTGACGTATACCTTTCTCTGACTTTTCTAAAAACAGTGTTCTGAATAATGAAACAGGTATTCAGGTTACTTGTAAAGGTAACCATTAACCCTTCTTTAGAAAGCCTTCATCTTGTGAGATAATCTGCTAAAAACACAAACCCAGCATTCTGTAGCTTGCATTAGATTGCCGCTCAGTGCCCACTCACTTGTAGATCTCTCTGTCTTTCTGTCTCTGTCTATGTCTATCTATATGTGTGTGTGTGTGTGTGTGTGTGTATATATATATATATATATATATATATATATATATATATATATATATATATATACACACACACACACACACACATATATATATATATATATATATATATATATATATATATACACACACATATAGGAAAGTCTCTCTGTTGATCAGTGGCAGTGAATAACATTGAGCAGCCTTCCCTGCCCCCCGTAGGAGTGGTTACTGACTTGAAACTGTAGTTTTATTAGCCAACAGGGGTCATTTCCAAAACTCCTTCATCTTCCTCTCTTAAAACCTAGCTGCCTTGTGGTTTTCGCATCTTTTCAGGCTTGTTGGCTGTTGGAGAAGCACCCACCAAGAGGAGAAAATGCTGAGAGAAGAAGGGAGCCGCTTTTGAGATTTTAAGTATTTTTTCTCTGTTTATTTGCTAAGTTTTTCTGCATAGCTGCCTAGTTTGAGCATTTTCTGGCTTGTTAAACTTGATTTCTGCATTAGTAGCTGTATTTAGAGCACAACCAAAAGTTGTTTACTGAATTTCCTGTTTGCACTTAATTTTAAATTGTTTTTTTCTCAAAACTTGCATATTTTCTGTCCTTGACCTAGCACTCTTGTGTGGGGTCATTTACTGCACTGTTATAACTTGATATTACCTGTGAACTTCTGCTATCTCTGAAAAAACAAACAAACAAAAAAAAATCTTGCTTTTTTCCCACTTTTCTGAGATTTAAAAAAGTTCAGTTACAGGCTTGCTGTTTCCTGAACTGTTTGTAAGTTTCTGTGAGGCCATTTTTGCTTGGGCTAAAGGAAAGTCTCTCTGTTGATCAGTGGCAGTGAATAACATTGAGCAGCCTTCCCTGCCCCCCATAGGAGTGGTTACTGACTTGAAACTGTAGTTTTATTGTCTGTTTTGGGTCTATTCCTGCTTCTTTCCAGCCCCTGCTATCAAGCACGCCTTAACGTGCTTTAGCGCGATTTAGTGCGGAGTTGCCACTAGAGCAGCATCGGGCAGCGCCGGTTTAACAAGGTTAAACTTTTTCTGGCTCCATAAAGTCTGTTCTTCAATTTTTCCCTGAGAACTGCTCTGTTAGGAACCTAAACAGTTTACACCTTCACTAAAAAGCACAGCACTTGTTCCTAATTGCTTTTTCTTCTCAAAAAGCTCAGCACTTGTCTTAAAAGCATATCCCTTGTCTTATAAGCATTTTCTTTGCAGGTCAAGCACTCCTATATTATACAAATCCCTCACTTGCAAAACCCCCTAGGAGTGCCCACTTCCCTGCTAAGCCCTCTACTTTTCTGTCTCATACCAACTCATAATTCTTTCTAGCATGTCGAAGGGTCAGATGCTGGCATCCTCTCCTGCCCAGTTGGTGAATCTGGGAATTCTGAGGCAATGCTACAATTGCCTCATGTACACGGACAACCCTCTCCTCCTCCCACATAACACTAACACTTGCGAGATGCAGCTATTTAGCCAAACTGGAGGCTGAGCTCTCTCAACTCAGGACTGGCAAGACCAGGCAGGAGGAGAAGGCAACTACACACACCACAAAACAAGTCTCACATAACTCAACCATACCACTGAATCAAACACATAAACACACTAAGACATACTCGGAGGCTCTGAGTAAAAAATTACCTAAACAGCAAAGGCCTCCAAAGCAGACACCCAAGCAACTGCAAACTCAAGACACCACACAAACAACACATAAAAAACAAAATCAGTGTGCAAAGCAGTCACTGCCCTTAAAGCCAAATACAACACCAAACATACTTGTCATAGGTGACTCCATAGTCAGACACACTGACGTCCCACTCACCAGGCTGAACAAGGAGAAGGTCACGGTAAGCTGCCTATCGGGCGCTAGAATCCGCCACATAACACAAGCACTCAGGTCACTCCATGGCAAGTACAAGTATGACACAGTCATTGTCCATGCCGGTGTGAACGACCTGAGACGTACCTCCCTGGACTACATGAAAAGAGACATAGAGGAGCTCTCTGATTATGTAGCCCAGGCAGGTATGACCCTGACCCTGAGCAGTATCCTTCCTTCACCACGAATGATGCCACAATATAGTGACAAGATGATCAGCTTTAACAATTGGCTTAATTTCTGGTGTCATTCAAAGGGGATCCAGTGTCTGTCTGCTTGGGATGACATGCTTGACAAGCCACGCTGCTTCGCAAGGGACGGCTTGCACCTGTCACCCCTGGGATTCCGGATATTGGCTAAGGCTCTTGCCACCCCCATAGCGCCTTTTTTAGGCAAGGCTCAGATTCTCAACCTACCACCCTAGAAAACAAAAACGGGAAGAAACTAAGGGTAATGCTGCTCAATGCCAGAAGTCTAAATCTCAAAATGCACGTACTCGAGGCCCTTCTCAGTATGGAGAACATCGATGTCTGTGCTGTGACTGAAACCTGGTCCAAGGCTCCTGAGAGCACCCCGGCACTATCAGGTTTTACCTCATATCATGCATTCCGGCCCCAAAACCCGGACCATACCACAAAAGGAGGGGGTGTATCCATATTCATCAAGGATACCCACACCTCCAGGTTGGTGGCTACGCACGAAGCATCAGAAACCATCCAGGTGCAATTAACCATAGGCAAAACTGCTCTACAATTTGTAGCATGCTACAGGCCACCCTCTCAAACTCAGGAAACCCACACAGCCTTCCTGAAGACACTGGAGGGTATAAATGTATCACCAAACACCATCATATTGGGTGACTTCAACTACCCGAATATAGACTGGAACATTACTCAAGCCCCAACTTTCTAGCCCAAAGGTTCCTGGAGTTCATAAATTCAAATGCCATGGAACAACTAGTCACCGTCCCCACAAGAGGAGAAAATATACTAGATCTCATCATCACAAACATGGGGACAAAATGCTCCACACCACTTTGGTGAGAACAGATCATAAACTAATCCCACTAGAAATCCACATCACGCCCCCACCCCAAACAAAAAACACCACAGTGAAGAACTTCTCTAAAGCAAACTTCACACTACTCAAGACAGGTGTGGTATCCTTCAAGGCCCCCGAGCCAGTGGAAACCACAACCCAATCTGCGGAAGCCCTTACAAATGCCTTCTATGAACACCTTCGGGACTGCATGGATCAGGCAATCCCAAATAAAACCAAGACTCTTTCCACCAAGGGCAAACGTCCAGTCTGGTGGACCCCAGCCATAAACAAACTTTACAATAAGAGGAGAAAGCTATTACATGATAGAGCAAAATCCCAAAAAGGGAAGGCATCTTTAATTAGTACTAGCAAGAAACTACGATCCCTCATAAAATCATCCAAGGCCAACTTTGAGAAAAAAATTGCCATAGATTCAAAAGACAATCATAAGGCCTTCTTCAGCTATGTCAGAAACCTGGGTGGAAACTCCCAGATATGCTCAGAATTAGTCCAAAATGATACAAAAATCACTGAACCCACAGACATTGCCAAAATACTGGCAGACAGGTTCAGCGCAAACTTCACCCCCCTCTCCCCCCCCAAAGGAGAGATAACTATCCCAACAGAGTGTAGCCTCCCAGACATCTCAAATGCGCAGGTGAAAGCAGCTCTCTCTAAAGCTAAAAACACAGCATCAATGGGACCGGATGGTGTCCCCGGCTGTGTGCTACATGAACTCAATGAAGAACTAAACCCGCACATAAGGCAGCTGTTTAATCTTAGCCTTACCACAGGACATGTGCCCAAGGAGTGGCGCATGGCAACTGTGGTCCCACTCCACAAAGGCGGTGCCTGTACAGACCCTGGTAATTACCACCCCATAAGCTTAACAAGCCTGGTCTGCAAAGCTATGTAGAGGATCATAATGGAACTCATAAACAAGGACATAGGGGACTTGCAGACCTTGGACCCAACCCAGTTTGGCTTTGTCAAGGGCAGATCTTGCCTTTTGAACTTGGTCGACTTCTTCGAAACAGTTACCAAGGCCATTAATGAGGGAAAGGCAGTCCATACAGCCTACCTTGACCTTGCAAAAGCTTTCGACACAATACCCCACTCGGGTATCATAGAGAAACTTACCAGCTTAAATGTAAACCCATATGTCACAAGATGGGTTGCAAACTGGCTAAAGGACAGAACCCACAGGGTTAGAGTTGCTGGAGCCATGTCAGACTCCAAGCCATTTACAAGTGGTGTCCCACAGGGCTCAGTCCTTGGCCCCCTATTGTTCGGCATCTACTTCTCAGAAGTACAGGCAAACATAGGAGGACTATGGCTGACAAAGTTTGCGGATGACTGCAAACTGGGTGCCATAGTGGATAGTACATCGGACACAGACATCCTTCAGAGGGGTCTCACGGAAACTGATAGCTGGTGCCAGAGCCATGGCCTGAAGTTAAACGCAAAAGTGTATAGTCATACCCTTCGGGAAAAACAAGGTAACCCCAAGCTACCATATAGATGGCAACCCACTAAGCACAGAAGAGGTTATCAGGGACCTGGGTACCCAGGTTGACAGTGGCCTCTCGTTTGACACTCACGTTGCTAAAGTGGTTCGAAAGACCTTCTACATTGCCCATCTGATCATGAAGGGATTCGCATCCAGATCAAGTGAGGTCATTGTTCCCCTGTATTCTTCACTTATCAGACCAATGATCGAGTACAATGCCCCATTTGGGATGTATCTCACCCGACACCTGCAGCAATTGGAGAGACCCCAAAAGTTCCTCACCAAAAGGATAAAGGGACTCCAAAACCTGTCATATACTGCCAGACTGAAGAAACTCCAACTCTATTCAGTTGCATACAGTCTGCTCAGAGGTGACCTGTGCCTGACATACAAGGCCATGACCAACCCGGAATTAATGGACATGCTCCACCTCAAAAAATCCAAATCCACCAGAACTACTAGAGCAAGTGACTTAAACCTTAGCACGGATATAAATAGGATGTGCTGGAGGGATAGATTTATCACCCAGAGACTCCCCATGCTGTGGAATAAAATCCCGGTCCATGTGAGGCAGAGCACCTCGCTGGCTCTGTTCAAGAGAAATCTTGACCGGTGGATGGGAGATCGTAGGTTTACCCCGGGAATCATCTCTGTGTCACTGCTGGACAGAGGCACAACAAACTAATGGGCACATTATTTCTAACATAAGGGATGGCGTAAGCCACAACTTTGGGCTAGGCTTATAAATGCCTTAGGGCAGATAGCCTAGTATAAACCTATGAACCTATGAACCTACATATATATATATATATATATATATTTGTCTACATACCTCAATGTCTATATTCAAATACACAAATCTGTAATCATTTACTCATCAGATTTCACTGGGATCCAGAAGGAACTAGATCGATAGAAAACCAGCAAAAAAAACTTCAGATGTATCTATCTGAAAAGTATACCAGTAGAGATTGGGTAAGTTAATGTGTAGGGATAGGGTTAAGGGCAGTGGCATGGTTAGTATTAGCACAAATATGTAAGGATAAATGTAGGCTTTGTCATTCCACATGTATTCAACAGAATAGATTGCAACCACATGCGTGTGTGTACACACACACACACACACACACACACACACACACACACACACACACACACACATACACACACACACACATGTAGATATACATGTATAATATATAGGTATGCATTATACACACACACACACACACAAACACACACACACAGACCCATATTGATGTATATGTATATACACTAAACTGAATGCACGCATGCACACTGTCTCACTCACACACACACACGCACACACACACGCACACACACACACACACACACACACACACACACACACACACACACACACACACACACACACACACAAAACACATTAAGTGCATTGATACAATGTATTCCAACAGCAGTAACAAAATCCAACACCAGCAAAAAGGGTACAGAAATTAACATTCTTCTATAATTTAAACATCAAATCAACCAAAAGAATGATTTTGGCAGCAGCGGCATTTGTCAATGTATACACTCCTTCATACTTGTGTGCATGTTTGCTAATTTTAAAACCAGAAATTATTAAAAATGCATTAACTCTATTTAAAGAAAGTGTAAAATTAATATGATGCTTTAAGATTTTTATTTACATCAGCATGACCGTACTGTACTGTACTGTATTTACTAAGAAAAGGTCATGCTGTACTTTAATGAAAAACACCATAAGTAAAATGCATGTGTGAGGGATACTTTGTCAGAACTATGAGTACGAGGAACTACATCCTTAAAGCTACATTCAGAGGAATGTTATCCACCTAAAAACTAGCATTAATCTTGTGACATCTCCTCTCTGAGCTGTTAATCAAGGAGCCTGAATCCTCACTACTGACAATGGAAAGGGTCGTTCACTTTGAAATAAAATGGATACACTCAATGTTTCAAGATGCAGACCTCTCTGCATCAAGCACAATTTCCCTTAAGAGCACACAGGGGACACACTCAGCCCAGGGTCTGGGTTTCTCTCTCCCCAGATCCCCAGTAATGCTCCCCAGTGGCACAGCTGTTGCAGTAAGTCCTCATCTGAGTGGCCATTTCAAGTCCTCCAGCACCCTATCTGTTAAACCAGTGCTTCATGTCCCTGACCCAAGCAGTTGACACAGACACACTCTTTGATATTTGATCTACACACACACACACACACACACACACACACACACACACACACACACACACACACACACACACACACACCTCCATGGGAAAGGTATGTGCAGGTTTACTAGCGATGCCACCTTCTTCTCAGAGTATAAGGTGATTACACTACCACCAGGCACTCCAAAGCCAGCTACTCCAAGGCTCTTAGAAGGGTACCCAATACTGATTGAAGTTAATATTAATAGAAATGGCAGTGTTTTGACCAATGCAGTAAGGCTTTCAGGAGTGGCCAGAGAGACACCAAACAGATATGAGTACTCACAGAGTTTAAAATATTCTCTAAAGGACCAGCCACAATAAGAAGTTTAAATATATGTAATAATAAAGATGAAAAGACATGAAATATTAAAAGAAATATTAAAAATAACACAGGTGGACAAGTTAACAGTTACAGAAAAACAATACATATCTATTCTCACTATATTTTCTTGATTGATCTAAAGAATACTATGCCTACTTACTGGAGCAAGGAAAGATGAAGTAGGTGAGAGAACCATATTTGTCAGGTTACAAGGACTGACTGCCCTGAGACTTACCCCTTACCTAATATTAAAACATTATTTCTGTACAGAATGACATCACATACTTCTAGTCATCTGAGGTCTGGTTCCCATGCAACCCCCACAGTGCTGTAAACTGCCAGGACTTAGCACCTACTTGTCAACAATGCTCACCCAAGAACTTTGCTCAGATCTGATGCAGCTTCTAGGAGTCATAAAGCAATTGAAAACTTCAGCTCCTCCCACAGAGACTATCAAACCATGCTTCTCACAAACATTGTGTCTCTGGCTTCATTCAAAACTGCGAGATAACATCTTTATGGCCTAGGCCCAGTAGTTTAATTTCTTACTATTTGTTAAGTTTGGTGGATTGACCTCCTCTCTTCCAATATCTACTGTTAGTATGTATACATTTCAACAGTTTAAATAATAGATGTATATATCTTTTTCTTTCCAGCAGGGCACACTGTTGATACATTCTTAACACAAGCAACTTTGCAAATACCTTTGCAACACAAGTATCTGTAAAAGTCAGTTTGGTATACAAACAACATAATTCTTTATAAAAGTCCAGCTAGCTTTGCTGACATATGTTACACATCCACTTCCCTACTTTTCCTGGCATAGCTGGCAGTACCTCCTATCGTCACAAGTCTAATCCTAGAAAAAAATGTTAATTTCCTAATTAATTGCATAATGTAGCTATATAATTATACAGTAGTAGCCAAGGATTTTCTGCTTCATACTTGACAATCCCTGTACCACAAAATGGTATAAGTATGGTATGGTAGGATGCCTCAGTTTCAGCATTGTCCATGAGTGTCATGTAAACTGGCTGCACACTATATGTGGTTGGGAGTTGGCAAAGGTTAAAGTGCTTACCTCAAGAAACAAGCAGTACAGGGTTTGATCCTTATAAAGCATAAATTATCTAACTTAAAATAATCCATAAGTGCAACTAACCTAATAATTGCCTTTAAACACTGCAAAGTGCTTAATACTGAGCATAACATATTCGTAAAATTAACCCATAGTCTAAGGAGTCGATATTTTAACATAGAATTATTAATTTGTACACTGCTATAACTAATGTGTATGGTTTCACTTTATAATCTCGAAATACTAAAATACCGAATTTTAGTATCTTGAAACTATAAAGCCGAAAGTGCAGTTATGTGAAACTGCATAATATCGAATGCGGAAATGTCGAATCCGTGGTTCTGTTAACACATTCATGACATATGGTGCGGTGTGTGGATTTAGCTGGGGATTCAGGTAAGTGGTGTTTTTGTAAGGGTATTGGGAAGGGATTTTAGTGTGTATGAGTGTGTGTAGTAGTGGGTTTTATGTGTTTGTGTGTTTAGTGCGACCTCGGAATTAGTATATATACGTAGCGGGGGTGTGGGGGGTGCAGGGGGGCTTACAGTTAGAGGAGGTGTGTTTGTTTATTATGTTGTGTTTGTGTGTGTGTTTTTTGTTTGTTGTAGTGTAGTTGGGTAGGTGTATATGTGCTTGTTTGTGTGGTGGTGTGTGTATGTGTATGATCGCGATTTGGAATTTCATGGTTGTGGGTTGTCGGTTTTTTTGAGTTTTCAGCTTTATAGTCTCAAGATACTAAAATTCGGTATTTTAGTATTTCGAGATTATAACGTGCTATATATACATGTGTGTGAGTGTGTGTGTATTTTTTTATATAGCTATATATATATATATATATATATATATATATATATATATATATATATATATACATATATATAAAAATACACACACACTCACACTCATTCAAAAGACATGCGTGAATGGGCATGCCTTTGTTGAAGGTTGGCCGTCGAGCTGGCACCTCTGCAATGTAAAAATCTACTGTCAATCATTAGTGGACCGGAGTTCCACTGTGGCGACCCCTAACTGGGAAAAGCCGAAAGAAGAAAAAAAAAAATATATATATATATATATATATATATATATATATATATATATATATATATATAAATAATTAGGAAGAGTGAACTCTCACTTAAGCGAATAGGTAGTGAAAAAGCACATGCTCGTGTGAGCAAATGTTCTTCCTAATGGAGTTTCTGCCAGTAGTCTTTTTGAATGGAATCATGGTCAGTGAGGTAAGGGAATTGCCGTTACACTGCTGTTGTAAAATCTTGGAGTTAGTATATTTAAGTAGTAGGGGGTATGGGGCTGCAGTATTTTTTGGAACAGTCACTCGTTTCAAAGCATGTTTGTTGTTTCATGAGACATATATATATATATATATATATATATACACACACATATACATACATATGTATATATATATATATATATATATATATATATATATATATTAATAAATATATTTATATATATATACATATGCATATATTTATATATATGTATATATATATATATATATATATATATATATGCACATATATATATATGTATGTATGTGTATATATATATATATATATATATATATATACACATACATACATACAGATACATGCATGCATTCATACATAAATACACACATGTGAGTACACACACACACACACACACACACACACACACACATACATACATACACATGCATTTTTAGGGAATCAGTTGTATGACCACTGGTGAAACCATAAGTCATGGAACATTTATTCAATGCAATTAATTTTATTACACAAAGCAGACAACTACATATTCCATTATTTTTGTTTTTAATGTTTTACTTTTTTAGCTGACCTCACTCTTTCTCGTTTATTTCAGTAGAATATTTTTATTACATACTTTGCATTTTGAAGACAGATTAAATAGGTTATACAGGTTTTCATGAATGGGCTGTTACTTGGGTAGTTGCCTATTAGATTTGCAAGGCAAGGCATAATCTTTTTGTAATTTTGCCACTTTACTGGTACAGCAAGGATTATGTAACAATTATTTTTTTTAGGTCTGTAATTTAGTTTTATGCTTCTGCTGTGATGATATGAGCTGTGACAGTATGTGATGGCCACCATATCCCCCATTAAATATGGAAACAACAAAAACAAACAAGCTAAAATCTAAATACACATGAATGCAAATTAGTTTGGCCTCAAAAGACTGCGGGGCATATATATTGCTGCTTTAGGCTCTGGGTCTACACCTACCACATCTAAAAAGGCCTGTATAGAGAACATGTATCTCATAAATATTTACCACCAAAACCATGGTATTGATCTACTGATCAGTCATTTCTCTATGATGGCGCAAACTTTTTCATGCTACTTTATTTGTTAGCTTCTTTATTTTCCACTATATATTACTCTCTCAATTTTTACTGTTTATGTATAGACTTTTTACTACCTGTATTTACCAAAGGTATGTATTCTTGACTACCAAATTCTTGTTTTGTTTTTAATGTGCTTTTGTAATGGAGCTTTCTCTCTGGGCTTCCGCTGAAAAGGGGCCACTGGGCCAGTCGGACAGCCCTGACAAACAAATGTAAAATAAAAATAAATTAATTAATTTTGTAATAAACCATGTAATCCTTTTCAGGGCTGAGAGGAAGCCAGTGCCTATTCTAGTACTCAGTATATGCATGGCTACGTACATGAGAGCACAGACACCCACACAGGGAATACATACCCATAAGCAATCTGGGAATTCCCAATTCATTTTCGGCACATGTTTGGAATGTTGGAGGAAATCACAGCACTTAGTGAAACTCAAAAATCGACATCGACACAGGATGAATTTGCACACTGCACATAGAAGAAAACCAAGTGCTACGAGGCAGCAGTGATAACTACTGCACCACTAGACTGTCCAGTAATTACATGTGTGTGTGTGTGTGTGTGTGTGTGTGTGTGTGTGTGTGTGTGTGTGTGTGTGTGTGTGTGTGTGTGTGTGTGTGTGTGTGTGTGTGTCTGTGTGTGTGTGTGTTTGTGTGTGTGTGAGTGTGTGTGTGTGTGTGTGTGTGTGTGTGTGTGTGTGTGTGTGTGTGTGTCTGTCACAAAATGTACTAGAGATGGAAAACACCAGTGTTTCACGAAAGATAAAAATGTGTATATATATATATATATATATATATATATATATATAAGTTTACACACCCCTGTTAAAATGTCAATTTTTAGTGATATAAAAAAATGACACTACAATATATCATTTCAAAACTTTTCCCACCTTTAATGTGACCTATAACCTGTACAATTCAATTGAAAAACAGATCTGTTAGGGGAAAAAATATAAAAATAAAAAACTTACAATACACTGGTAACGTAAGTGTGCACACCTTTAAACTATTACTTTGTTGAAGCACCTTTTGATTTAATTACAGCATTCAGTCTACTTGGGTAGGAGTCTATCAGCATGGCACATCTTGACTTGGCAATATTTGCCCACTCTTCCTTACAAAAGCCCTCCAAGTCTTTCAGATTGCAAGGGCATCTCTTGTGCACAGCCCTCTTCAGGTCACCCCACAGAGTTTCTATTGGATTTAGGTCTGGGCTCTTGCTGGGCCATTCTAAAACTTTAATTTTCTTCTGGTGAAGCCATTCTTTTGTTGATTTGGATGTATGCTTGGGGTCATTGTCATGTTGAAAGGTGAAATTCCTCTTCATCTTCAGCTTTCTAGCAGACACCTGAAGTTTTGGGCCAAAAGTGACTGGTATTTGGAAATGTTCATATTTCCCTCCACCTTGTCTAAAGCCCCTGTTCCAGATTAAGAAAAGTAACCCCAAAACATGATACTGCCACCATCATGCTTCAACGTGGGGATGGTGTTCTTTTGGTAATGCAAAATGTTGTCTTTTGCACCAAACGTACATTTTGGAATTATGGCCAAAAAGTTCAACCTTGGTCTCATCAGACCATAACATATTTTCCCACATGCTTTTGGGAGATTTGATGCATTGTTTTGCAAATTTTAGCTGGGCCTGGATGTTTTTCTGTGTAAGAAAAGGCTTGCATCTTGCAACCCTACCCCATAGTCCAGGCATATGGAGAATATGGGAGATTGTTGTCACATGTAGTACACAACCAGTACTTGCCAAAAATTCCTGCAGCTCCTTCAGTGTTGCTGTATGTCTCTTGGCAGACTCCCTGACCAGTTTTTGTCTTGTCTTCTCATCAATCTTGGAGGGGACATCCAGTTCTTTGCAACATCCCTGTTGTCCCATATTTTCTCCACTTTTTGATGACTGTCTTCACTGTGTTCCATGGTATAGCCAATGCTGTGGAAATTGTTTTATACCCTTCTCTTGACTGATACCTTTCAAAAATGATATCCCTTTGATGCTTTGTAAGCTCTCTGGGAACCATGGCTTTTGCTGTAGCAGGCAACTGAGTAAAAGTCAGGAAAATCCTACTAGGACAGCTGAATTTTATTTGGGGTTAATCAGAGTCTCTTTAATTGATGGCAGGTGTGTACCCAAGAAGACTGAATGCTGTAATTAAATCAAAATGTGCATCAACAAAGTATTAGTTTAAGGGTGTGCACACTTATGCAACCAGCGTATTGTACGTTTTTTATTTTTTATATTTTTTCCCATAACAGATTTGCTTATTTTTTCAATTGAATTGTACAGGTCATAGGTGCTGGAGCGCCTTCTGTGTGGAGTCTGCATGTCCTCCCCGTAGTCTAGTGATGTTTATAGACATGCAGGTTGGTGCATGCATGAATGGGCGTGCCTTCTTTGAAGGCTGGGCGTCGGGCTGGCACCTCAACACCGTAAAAATCCACTGCCATTCATTAGCGGACAGGAGTTCCGCTGTGGCGACTCCTAACCGGGAAAAGCCGAAAGACAAAGAAGAAGAAGTACAGGTCATAGGTCACATTAAAGGTGGGAAAAGTTTTGAAATGATTTATTGTGGTCTCATATTTTTATATCACAAAAACCTGCGATTTCTTTTATATCCACTGTAGATATATATATATATATATATATATATATATATATATATATATGTATATATATATATATATATATATATATATATATATATATATATATATATATATATATATATATAAAAATGAAGATAGACTTAGAAGTACATAGGTATAAATAACAGACACACACACACACACCCACCCACCCACACACATTCATACACTACATCAACATACTTATATACAAAATTTATAGCAGCCAGTATAGGTTTGATTGTTCATTATTTTACGGTCTACTGGTCTTCAGGAAGCCTGACTGCTGTGATCCTATATATATATATATATATATATATATATATATATATATATATATATATATATATATATATATATATATATATACTGTATATGTATATCTCAAGATTAATAATGAAGATGGCTGGCTTCTTCTGGCTGCAAGAGGAGGATTATTCTGTAATCTTGGAAAGCATTGTGTGATTCATCTCTCAGATTTATTCTCTGTGATATATTTGTCACATTTTTTATTGGTGATATTCATTGCTAGTATTAGGTTCCCATCAAGCGTAGGCCATACATAACAGTGTATATATAATAATAATAATGAACCTAATTATTTGTGTAAGGTGTTTTGCAAAAGTGAACAAAGTAATGTTGGAGACCTTCCAGGAGAATCCAGGAAAAAGCAAGCAGTCAGTATAGTATATAGAAATTCTGTCTGCTGGATAACAATAGGAGCATCTGCACAGTACCAGCTTGATGTGTGACAGTAAGAGTGAGGGAGTTGCATGCAGCTTCAGATCACACCTCCAGAGAGAGCTCGTTGTGATCAGGCGTTCTGTCTTTCTGTGTACCACTGTTACCTTAGTGTTTAATCATAACATGTAAACAAAGGGGGGAAACACACACACACACACACACACACACACACATATATATATATATATATATATATATATATATATATATATATATACCCACACACACACACATACAGTATATGCACACATGTGCATGTACAGTGCATTAGAAAAGTATTTGCCCCCCTTCCTGATTTCGGTACTTGCGTATTATCGCAACCAGATTTTCGCGGTTGCGAATTTACAATACTTCTGTACAAACGAGGCCACAAACCACTGTAAGGTGGTATTTAGGGTCTGTTTTATTTGTTGTGGACTAGCTTTCCATTACAGGGTCTGTGTGAAGGGGAAGACAAACGTTTGAGGAAACCCGCTTCTTGTTTTCAGAGTGCCTTACACACGCACACGCTTGAATTAGAATGCCTGCTGTTGTTCTGACGAATGGATTATTTTGACAGTGTGGAAGGAAGCAGCCTTCAGAGAAGGCAAAGGCAGACCCTGTAATGATGGTGGTTTTGGTCACTTTTTTTTTGGGGGGGGAGTACTATTTGTAAAGACATCTTCAGGTCAAAATTAAAAAAATTAAAAAAAAAAAACGGTTGCTAACAGCCACAAAGTACAGGAAGAAGAGAGCATTGTCCGGCAATGAGATGTTTTGGGAAAAAGTGCTCTTACTACGTGTAATCATGAAGTGATTTCAGTAACCGGGAAGATGCAATGACATGCTGCCGCCAGGGAAGTGCATGCATAGACAGTTCGCTATTTTTCTAATTTGTATTCATAACCCTGCATAAAAGACCCTTCCTTGTCAAAGAAAACACATCGTGTCCCATTTTTAAAATCTTACCGGACACATTTCACTATCGGGAAGCAACATTTACGATCGCAAAAATCTGGTTGCGATAATACGTAAGTACCCTGATTTCTTATTTTTTTGCATGTTTGTCACACTTAAATGTTTCAGATCATCAAACAAATTTAAATATTAGGCAAAGATAACCCAAGTAAGCACAAAATGTAGTTTTTAAGTGATGATTTTATTTATTAAGGAAAAAAAACTATCCAAATCTACATGGTCCTATGTGAAAAAGAAACTGCCCCCCTTGTTACATCATGAAGTAACTGTGGTTAATCACATTTTTTGGAAAGCTGAGTTCAATTTCACTAGCCACACCCAGGCCTGTTGAATCATGAGATCACTTAAATACAACCTGTCAGACAAAGTGAAGTAGGCCAAAAGATCCCAAAAAGGAAGTCATCATGCCGCAATCTAAAGAAATTCTGGGACAGATGAGAAACAAAGTAATTTTCATCTATCAATCTGGAAAAGGTTACAAAGCCATTTCTAAAGCTTTGGGACTCCAAGCAAATCACGGTGAGAGCCATTATCCACAAATGGAGAAAAAATGGAACAGTGGTAAACCTTCCCAGGAGTGGCCGGCCTACAAAAATTACCCCAAGAATGCAGCGACGACTCATCCAAGAGGTCACAAAAGAACCCACAACAACATCTAGAGAACTGCAGGCCTCACTTGCCTCAGTTAAGTTCAGAGTTCATGACTCAACCGTAAGAAAGATACTGGGCAAAAATGGCATGCATGACAGAGTTCCAAGACGAAAACCACTGCTGACCAAAAAGAACATAAAGGCTCGTCTCACTTTTGCCAAAAAACATCACGATGATCTGCAAGACTTTTTGGAAAATATTCTGTGGACTGACGAAACAAAAGATGAACTTTTTGGGAGGTATCTGGCATAAAAGTAACACAGCATTTCAGAAAAAGAACATCATGCCAACAGTAAAACATGGTGGTGGTAGTTTGATGGTCTGGGGGCTGCTTTGCTGCATCTGGACCTGGACAACTTCCTGTGATTGATGGAACCATGAATTCTGCTCTCTACCAAAAAAATCCTGAAGGAGAATGTCTCGCCATCAGTTCGTGACCTCAAGCTGAAGCGCACTTGGGTTCTGCTACAGGACAATGGTCCAAAACACACCAGCAAGTCCACCTCTGAATGGCTTAAAAAACACAAAATGAAGGTTTTGGAGTGGCCTAGTCAAAGTCCGGACTTGAATCCAATTGAGATGCTGTGGCATGACCTTAAAAAGGCAGTTCATGCTCAGAAACCCTCCACTATGGCTGAATTAAAACAATTCTGCAAAGAAGAGTGGGCCAAAATTCCTCAACAGTGATGTGAAAGACTCATTGCCAGTTATCCCAAACACTTGATTGCAGTTGTTGCTGTTAACGGTGGCACAACCAGTTATTAGGTTTAGGGGGCAATTACTTTTTCACATAGGACCATGTAGGTTTGGATAGTTTTTTCCTTAATGAATAAAATCATCACTTAAAAACTGCATTTTGTGTTTACTTGGGTTAGCTTTGTCTAATATTTAAATTTGTTTGATCTGAAACATTTAAGTGTGACAAACATGCAAAAAAATAAGAAATCAGGAAGGGGGGAAAATACTTTTTCATTGCACTGTACATGCCGCATCACCCTGTTAGTGGAAAGTATACATAAAAAAGGATGATAGACACAGCAAGCCACTCAGATGGTCATTATTTAACACATTAGAAACTCACCTGAGGGGAAGATGCAGATATACACATTCACCAGGACCACACCTATACAAGTTTATCTGAAAGTAACAAAGATAGTTCATCTATTTTTAGGTACAGATATCAGTAGACACATAGGCAAAAGCAGAGCTTCCAAGCAGCACAACCCTACCCAGCCATACATTACTATATGGTGTGGTTTAGGGAAGAAACGAGCAAGGCAACAGAAACAAAATGCCAGTACTGTGGGAATATTGGATCCAACTTCTGAAAGTAATCCAGGGAAGACACAGTGAAACTGCATTCCAGTCTGTTGTCTTATTTTAAGTTTATTTACATCCTGCAAATGCCAAGTAGTTTCATTTACAAGAAGACAATTCAGTAAAATAATTAATCACCATTCCCATCTTCTGTACTTCAGCTCCCTTATTTTTCTTACTCTCTGTTCTCCTCTTTCAGTCCTGTTTTACTTCCTCTGTCTCCTCCTCTACTCTTCTTACAAGTCACTGTAAATATGTAAATTATACATTAAAAGCCCTATGCAGTCTGCTTGCAATAAGAACGTTTGTAATTAGTTTTTTACTGGCTTCATATCTTTTGTTTTTCAGGGCTTTGTATTTTGCATGTCCTTAGTTTGGTACATCCTTATTTTTTTTACTTATTTTTTTTGCATAATGGGTTGCCTTGACAGTGATTCATGTAATCCATGTGGATACTTTTCTGCACTGTCTCTCATACAAACATACAGTCTTTTCTGCATTCACACACACATACATTCTGCTTTCATGCACGCACTATTAATTCTCTCCTGCATTGCTCACTCTCTCTCATACAAGCATGTGCAGTCTTTTTCTCCATTCACACAGACATGCATTCTGCTTTCACACATGCACTCTTCATTCTCTTGCATTGCTTACGCCCTCTCATACACACACATACACAGCCTTTTCTGCATTCACGCAGACATGCATTCTGCTTTCACGCATGTACTGTTCATTCTGTCATTCAATGCTCACTCTGTCTCATACACAGACACATACACTGTCTCTTCTGAATTCATACACACACACACACACACACACACTGCTTTCATAAACGCATTCACTCACACACATGCAGACAGAACGGCAAGCTCACTCATCTGCAGCTATAGACACACACACACAAACATACTCATACAGCAGTAGACACACGCGCGCACACACCCACACGTGCTCGCGCGCGCACACACACACACACACACACACACACACGCACACACACACACACACACACACACACACACACACACACACACACACACACACACACACACTTTATTATCCCCCTTTGATCTTAAGCCCAACACGAAATGTTTGCTAATATTTATGTGCAGCTGGTACCAAAGGAATCCACGGCCCGGTATCGGACCATGCCTGGTAGTTGGGGACCGCTGTGCTGAGGGAAAACATATAGCACTCAAAAGTCCTGATTTCCGGAGAAAGTCAAGATTTTTGCCACATATGTTTGGTCTGTTTGTCTTGAAACTTGGTGAAATACAGAGGATTGACGTCACTAAATAATGACATACATCTGAATTTCCGACTGCATACTTCCTATTGGTGAGGTGATGGAATCTAACAGAAAAAACATTATTGTAGCAACAGACTTTGTTTTCAACAGCAAGATGTTAAACCTGTACCTATTTTCCCCCCAATATTTAAGGCTTTGTCCAGATTTCTTGTGTTATAAAGTTGAAGATTATAGTGTACTGGAACCTTTTACATATATAAGAGCCAGATTAAGAAGCTGTTCTTATTTCAGTTGTTTTGCCTCCCATTATTTGTGGCTATGTCAGGATTGATTGTTCCGAGAGGTTTAAGAGGCATAGTGAGGAGATAAGCTTACATCTTAGCTGGTGCTAGCTATCACATCACTTACAGACCTCACTCTGTGTGTCTCTTGCTGTCTCTCTCACACACACCCACACAAACACACGGTGTCTTCTGCTTTCATGCACGCAGCATTCACTCATACATGCTGACAGCAGCACATACACACACTCACAGACACTCTTTTTTTTGTTTGTTGCCTTTGTATTTTATACTCAGTAAACAGCAAAAGGGATGCTTAAGGAGTGTAAAATAGTGGCTCAATGGACAGCTCTTTTCATTGTCTCATACTGGATCTCAATACTCACTTTCTCATACATGCATACACAGTCTGTTCTGTGTTTGCACACATGTATATTCTGCTTTCACGCATGCACTGTTCATTCTGTCATACAATTTTCACTCTCTCTCTCTCATACAATCATACACTGTCTTTTCTGCATTCACACACACATACATTCTGCTTTCATACATGCATTCACTCACACGTGCAGGCAGAAGCATTAACAATCTCATACACATGCATACACATACAGCAGCACAGTGGTTGGGGTCCGATAGTGTACATCATGCATTTGGAACTACAGGAGAAAAAAAACAGGAAAATATTTAATAGTACATTTGCGGCAGAACTGCAGGCATAGATTTGTGTGCAGTCCAAAATAATGCAGTGAATTTAACAAAACAGTAATAGCAGCTGATGTCTGTTTCCAAGTACTTTGGCTGCAGTTTCACTGGAGGAAATACTTGCTCTGATACTGGTTTTACTCCTAAAGAAAACAGTGGTTGTAATAGAGTTCCACAACAAGTTATGCACTAATTTATAGCAGCTGTTAACTAGGCTGGCTTAGACAATGCTTATGTCACAGTGTGGGCAGAATATCAGGAGAGGGACCTACTGATTTGACTATGTCGACGGTACATCACGAAGGTGGATACAAATTCCACCTGAAAGGATGTGATACAAAAGAACAGGAGATGAGCTTTCCTGCCCTACACTAGGGAAGGGGAGAAATGTAGAACTGAAAAACTTTTTAGTGCATTCTGGTAACCACATGTGGCTGGGCTGATTTTACAGGAATAAAAGAAAATTTGCGGTTGAGTTTACATGTAGTCAAGCCTGGAGTTTTCCTTTAAGGCAAAAGTACGCACAAACTGCTCTGTTTATCCCTACATATAATATACTACTAAATATTGATAAGGGTCACTTCATTGGATTGGTCTTCATTGATCTAACAAAAGCACTAGGTTTAGTCAACCACAACCTCCTTTTTAATAAACTAAGTATGGCATAAGTAAGCAAACCCTCCAGTGGTTCAGAAACATCATTTACAATAGACTCTTCTTTGACAAAAATAGGCAAGACCAAATCACCTTCAGCCCCACTCACTGCATCATCCTATATGCTGATGATAATTTGCAGATCAGACCACTTTGTCATCAAAATAAGAAACCAGCTCCAAGATGACCTAGTCCATCTGTCACACAGGCTGTCTTGAAATAGACACATTGCGAATTAAAAAATAATACCAAATTAGAACTATCGAGTTCCCAAAGACTGTTGCATTATAGCAAGTAAGCACATTCACTTAGAGACAACTCCACTCTTCAAATAACTGAGAATCTGGCTGGATCAATAACTTAACCTTTCAAAGCCATATTAACATTAAAAATGCAAACAAATCACATTTGTTTTGGGCAGAAAAATATCTCATTCTTTCTACCAAACTATGAACACTATTGAAAAAAATGTGCTTCTGTCACAACTACAATATGGCCTACTCTTTGTAGCGATTGCTTCCAACAAACATCTTTCCTCATTGCAAGTAAGAGCCAGCATCATTTTCAGATTAACTGCACGTGCTCTCAAGAGAGAACACCACTGTCATGTGCTCACTAAAGCGGTAAAGCCCATTGGCTACCAGTCCATGGCAGAATCAAACAAGAATAATTTCCATTTTTTTGTCAACTGACTCTAGATTTATTCCTCTCACTACCACCTTAGACCCTCCCTGCAACTTAACAGCATTGCAGACACTAGGGACCAAACTATGCTGCGCAAACCACAGCTTTTCCATCCTAACACCAGAAATTTGAGAGTCCTTCGCCTCATATCGTATGGTCCTCTATATTTAAAACATGTCATTGTGATCTTAAGCAGCTGTTGTTCAAAGTAACAGCCACAAATGTTTCAAAACAGGTTGCATCACCTGAAATAGCATGTACTATCAGACATTTCTTTCAAAACTCATCAGTCAACTCCAACCTAATTTTTCTTAAAATGCAACCCCCCCATCCGTATATACTGTAGATAGTGTGCTTATAGTCTAACCCTTTTGTCTGCTAAGTGACAGCATCTCTAGTTATATCATCGTCTGCTCTCAACATTATTTTCAACACAATGCTAATACATTGAACCATTTCCCTCTATGCCAAAACTCCCACTAAGTATAGCTACTCCCCCCACACTGTTTTACAAGTACAGTCCACTTTACTCATCATGATGTATGTAGTTACTACACAAGATTGATGCTGTTGTCACTGAAACTTATATTCTGCTGTAACGGTTATCCCTTGTATGTACTTTACGATATTTTTGTTTTTAGTCTCATTATGGGATGAACCTTGAAACTGGTGTAAGAGATCAGTGTTCCCACCAAGTTAGCAAATTCAAATAAATAAATAAAAACCCATGTGAGTTGGTGGGGAGGCCGTGTGATTTTGAGGAAGTGGAATGGTTAAAGCCACATGTAGGAAGTCCCAATGCACCGTTTCAGATAGAGTATCAGATAAAATTATATTGAAAACCCCCAGAGACAGAAATGAGTTAGATAATTGCTACTCCAAATTAGATAGATACTGCATGGTTCTTTGAGTGGCATGAGGAAGTGGTCCTCCCTGGGTGGTTACTGAAGATAGCAGGACTATGGAGTTAATGTAAGCAGCCAATAGAGTGGAAGAGGAGCCCACTCTGACTGAGTTTTAGCCTGAAAGAAAAGCAAGTTCAGAAGTGATTGGCGAAGGAAGCCCCCACTGTGAAGAATCAATTGTAAGCAGCCCAGGCAAATACAGAGCTAAAGTTACCTGGGAGTTTCTGTATGATAGGGAATAAAAATCCGGAACGTTGTATGTGTGAAACTGTAATCCATGTACTGTAAACTTTCAAATGTATTTGATTTATTTGAAAGTCTAAAATAAGGAATACAAGAGATATATTGAAAGTATTTTACTTTTCAAGTGTGCAGTAAATGAATGTATTTTGAATGAAAAGCAGATTGGTTTATACCTTAAACAAGACAAATAATTTAAATGTTGAAGAATGTGGTTAAAATGCATCTTTTGTTTTTCATTTAATAACTGCAGTATATATGTGTGTGTGGTCATATATATTTGCATATGTACGCGTGTGTGTGTGTGTGTGTGTGTGTGTGTGTGTGTGTGTGTGTGTGTGTGTGTGTTTGAGATCTACTTCACATGACTGAAAACTCAAAATACTGAATTTCATTTGACTGAGACCACAGTATCTAATTTTCAAAATACTGAAAACTCATTTGACTGAGTCTCATTATTCTGAAAGCTTATAATGCTGAATTTCAAAATACTTAATTTTAAGCCATAGACATGGTGTTACCCTTCACCTGTGACTTGCTTGAGATAAAAAAAAAAAAACATTACTGTAATTTAAAGTGCCGACTGTCAGAATACCAATAGTAGCGTAGAAAGTAGTGTTGGAGTGTTTCTAAATGTGGGTATGTCTCTTTACATTCTTATGGGAAGTATCTAAAGTAATATAGCAGACATTTCCTGTGCTCCTGGCAGTAGTGACAGTGTGCACAGTACTGTAAGGTAAGTAAAAGGTATATGCCCTATTCCCTGCTGTAGTGCAGTCCTGGAGACAGCATATATAGTTGGGGGGTATAGCCCCCCCCCACCTAGTTTGGTTATATATATATGTATAAAGACTTGTTACAAATATTTTACTGCTTTGGAGGGGTGTGAATGGTGAATTTAACTATGAATATGAGAATGAATGTGATTTCAATGAGCATTGCTTGACAGAGTGAGTGTTCTTGTTTGTGAGGTTCATATGTGTATATGCACATCTGTCACTTTATCGGAGCACTGCTTACTGATCTACAACTACCATAAGCACTCTGAAACCTTACCCTTCAAAACTCTGAGACAGAATTTAATATGGGTCGTTTCAGAGAGAATATTCAAAGATCACTGATAGTACTCATCCACACAACTCTGACATGAATCCAGAAGTGGAGGGGGCATGTCTGCTTCATTAAATTCAAACAGATATGCTCAACCACTTTGTGTGCAATTCCGTGTTCTTTGGCTAGTTTGTCATCAGTCAGATGAATGTAAAATAATGCTGGGGCCTATGGTGAACATTAATTACTGCTCACTCAGGATGTTATGACTTTTCAGACCAATGGGCAAATACACAAGCCTAGATTTATAATAATATATCCATTGAACACACATCCCAGCTTGTGTATTTTGCAATCTTTATTCTGCAGTACTTTTTGTGGCAAAACTCTTAAGTATATATTAAACATATTTAAGAGAGTAGACAAACGGTACATTTCACCCTGATTGTAGAATAAACATTCTCCAGCAGGATATTAATGTAAAGGTAATGCCCACTAAAAAAAAAAAAAACAAGCCCACCATTTTGCTGCCATGGAGCTCGGTCAGTCAAAAACTAAATGGTTGCCATTTTTTTACTCTTGCTAAACAGCTGTTTGCTGTTTATTTTTTTAGCACTTTTATTGAATTATCACATAAGACAGGCAGACATACATTTATATAAAAGAAAACAAACCATATTAACATATTCCCATATGCAGACATTATACACATCACATATATTCTTTTGTAGATTTATCATCAATCCAACTTTACATAAATTTATCAGTTCCTGCCATCCCTTTAACCTCAATCTTCCTCCAAAACATTATTCTGCTTATATTGTTCTCACACTTTCCACTTTCTTCTGTGTAATTTGCTTCTACCCTTTTCTAAGTATCTCAATTCCAGTTCTTCTGTCTCTTTTACAATGTTCAATATTTCAAATACAGTTGGTTTAGACTTTGATTTGCATTTTATAGTAATTGCTTTTTGGCAGCCACCAGAATTAAACTCATCAAGGCCTTACTATGTCTAGGCAATTTCGATCCTGTATCCCATCCCAAAAACGCATTCCCTTGGTAACACCCATTTGCTCACCCAATATTTCTGACAGAGCACTATGTAAGGAATTTTTAAAGCCTACCAATTGATTACAGTCCAAAAACATACATTTCTGGTTACCTCTTTCTTCCTCCTCACACTCCCAACATTTGCCATCTAGCTGAGAAAAATTCTTAAGAGTCTGCTTGGATATAAAACTACCTGTGCAAACACCTCCAAGCAAAAATCCTAAATATTCTAGACTTTGTTCCATATTTGGGATTCATGCATATGTCCTCCCATCATTTCCTTCTGAACTGCATATCCAGTCTCTCTTCCTAATCTTTTCCAGCCTCTTCTGACTGATTCCTATAGTTATCTTGCAATACTTTATATGCTGTACTAAGTATTAACTTTTTAACAGCAGCTTCTGTTTTAGACTCAACTAAAAACTCTACCAGAGCAGATTTTGCACTTAGGATTTTCCTATCCCTTTCTGTTTGCCTATATTAGGTATCAGTTCCTGATAGGGAAGGCAGTCTTTAGCCTGTAGTCCAAATGTCTTCTTGGCCTGTTCCCATCCTGTTACCTTTCCCTCCATAGTTATTTGCTGTCAGTACCTTGTTTCCTTTGACAGTTTTCTCCAGTAAATTCCAACCCCTTGCTTGTTCTATGTAACCTTAATTGCAGTTGTCTCCAGTGACAAAATCTCCTTTCTCCATTCTCATGTTGACTTAATTCTCATATTAGTTTCTGCTACTTAATGAATATAATATTTTTTATGGCTGTTATTTTTCTTAAGGATCTGCATAGAAATTCCCACTCTCTCTTTATTTCTTGAAGTTCCCCCCGCTTCCCCATCATTCCTTTCCACTTTGAATTATAACTTTCTGCTTGTGTCATGTATTTGATACTTAACTATGTAGCTCTAAAGTGTCCCTTCAAATAATGTAATCCTAAACCACCTTGTTCTGTTGTAAGGATCAGCTTACCCCACTTGACCTTTGTTTTTTTGCCCCTCCCAGATAAAATCCTTCAACTCTTTATTAATTACTGTCCACAATTTCTCCTCTAGTTGATAAAAATATGCCTGACCTGAATGTAAAACTAAAGGACCTAAAAACATTTTCACTGCTTGTATCTTGCTGTCCATATCGAAAAAAGGGGGTTCCAGTTTCTCAGCTTTTCTATTATCTTTTATTTAGTCTCTTCCCACATATCCTTAGCTGCTATAGCAGAATTCTTTCTAACCCATACTCCTAAATACTTCATTTTATCGTGTCCCCATAAATATGGGTTTTGCTGAACCAATTCATGTGTCGATACATAGTTTACAGCTATAGACTTTGTTTTATCTTCAATAATTTTATATCCTGAAAAGACTTCAGACTGTCTCAATATATTCCACAACAGTGACGTGACCTTTTCCTGATACAAAATAATATTGTCTGCAAATAAAGCAAACTTTTCTTGATTACCATACCAGTTATATCCTTGAATTTCTGAGTCCCTTGTTTTCTTTGCCAGTGTTTCTAAATGTACTGCAAATAACAAAGGGGAAAGAGGAAATGCCTGCCTGGTTACTCTTTTCAGATGCAACTTATCAAAGAGAAATTCTCCCACTTTAATTTTTGTCTCCAATACCTTATACACCCTCCAATTAACATTATTATTGTATCAGGAATGCAAATGCTTCCATTGCACTAACATAAAATCCCACCTTGCTCTGTCAGATGCTTTCTCATCATAAAGACCCAACAACAACAGTGGTATTTTTATACATTCGGATTCCCTCTGGATCATTATTGTTCTATTAATGTTGTCAAATGTTTGCCTTCCCTCCACAAAACCACATTGATCCATACCAATCAATTTTGACAACAGTGTTGCCATTCTTTTAACTGTTGTGGACATAACACTTTATTGTTCTGGTTTAAAATTTGAGATTTACCTAAATGAAACTGGGTCTGGTGGGTCTTTACTATCTTTAGGTATTATAGCCACCACAGCTTTCTTCTAGGATGTTGGTGCTTCTTCCTCCTTTAAAAATAACATTACACAAAACCTTCTAGATCTTCATCCCTGTCTTCTCTCTTAGCTTAAAAACGTCCACAGAAATACCATTTATTCCTGGAGTCTTTCCTGCAAATTGATTATATGTCACAATGTTTACCTCAGCTAATCCTGTCTTAACTGTTTGTTGATCCATATCTGCCTCTAACCATGGCATACCTAAGGTTTCCATAAATATTTCCATTTGTGCTCTTTCTATATTTCCAAATTTCTCTGTTTTATACACATTTTCATAAAATTTCAAAAATATCTCTAATACCTAATAATCTACAGGATTTCTGGTTATTTTTCATGTTATAAGCTCCCTATTTTTTCCTTCTTTTTCCCTCTTAGTATCCTTCCAAACATTAATGACATTAAGTAGGATATATGCTTTTTAATCCCAGCACAAGTTTACAAACTCAGCAAAGCCAACAAAAGCCCAATCTTTCTCTGCCACTTTTTCTTGTAATGGTGATTGATGCTCCATAGTCTCACATTTATTCACTAATTTCAGTGTTTCTGATCTTCTTCCTGTTCATCTCCTAACCCTAGGATCCAGTTCAAGTCCAAGGTACTCCTGATTTTTCAGTTCAACTCCCTTGCTTTTTTTCTGTCTCTCAAGCATTTTCCTTTGATGTGTTGGTCCTCACAACGCTCCTGCAGAGGCATTATTCACCTACCAAGAAACACAGCCTGCCAGACATTATATCTTTCTTAATCACCCCAGTAAACTAATCAGATTGTTTTTGTTTGTTTCTCTGTTTGTTTGTTGGACCCATTTTTTTTCTGTGTGTGTGTATGTGTGTAGGTATGTATGTATCCACACACACACACACACACACACACACACACACACACACATATATATATATATATATATATCTACATCTCTCTATATTTATGTGTGTGTGTGTGTGTGTGTGTGTGTGTGTGTGTGTGTATATATATATATATATATATATATATATGTGTGTGTGTGTGTGCGTGTGTGTGTGTATATATATATATATATATATATATATATGTATACCGACACAGACATATATCTATGCATATGTGCGTGTATTTGTTTTATATATACATGCTTGTGTGTTTGTGTGTGTATGTATATTTATATTTAGATATAGATATACTTATCTTTTTTTTCATCTTTTTACATGAATGGTTGTGTTCCACATTTAAAAATCCCATGTGCATCCATATGAGAAAAAACTTGTATATAATTTATGTTGATATTTACAGATTTGGCATGATCCAGTTTGACTTTTCCTTTTTGCAGGAGGAAAACAATTTTCTGAAACTGTGATGGAAACTCTGGTACTTGTATTAGCACATCTTTTTGGAAGGCGGAGACTTCCACATTCTGTTGTTGAACTAAAAGGACAATTCAAGCAGTCAAAAGTAAGGATTACTGATCATGCTGATCGCCTGTTATAAGCATGAAAATTCTGTATTATTTCTTTGTGTAAAAGTTTTTGTACTTTCAAGACTTAAGATTTTGTGACTGTTTCTGTAGTTAGGTTAGACTGTTTGCATTGAAAAAAATCTTGGACATTTAGTTGACAAAGCTAATTAACATATAATATTCCCCAAGAATCATGTAACTGATAATTTTAATGCTGCCATATTTCGTGCATACGTGGAAGGGGGCAAAATTAATGGTTAGTTCTTGCATTCACCAGTGTGCAGTTACTAATTCCAGTATGATAAGACAAATCAATTCAACTTCCAGTCCAAATGGTGATTTTTTTAAATGCTTATTTTATGCAAAACTATTGTATGGTACTGAGTGAAGTGTTTAGTAGTAGCTGGATGCATTAAAACAGCTGGGTCAGGCCAGTGATTTGTGTATAAAAGCTTAAAATATTGAAGAACTTTATACAATGTACCTGCTTTTTTTAAGGATCATCAGACTGACTGTCAAGGAAATTGCAGGCAGTGACATAAAGATCCTCCAAAGCTGACAAAACTGGAAGTATAGTGAAGGTTCTGGAAATTCCATTTGTATTAAATCATAATATTTTCTGAGGGACTGGGAAACCTTACTATTCTCCCACTGAAAACATTAATTCATTCTGGAAATGCTCTCTGAGAAACAGAATTCTTCATAGAGAGAATCAGGTACCACACTCTTCTCAGAATCTGAATCAGAAACCTGAGGTGAAAAAATGCATCTGTCCCTTCACATTCCTATGAAGATTTAATTTGTTGAACCTCTTCAGAGAAAGAGGGATTCCTTTTTTGTTTTACCAGAAGCAGCCTTATCAAGTACTTCTTTAAGTTTTCATCAAGAAAAAAGTAAGTGGAAGGGTCAAAAGCCTACACAAGACCCTGAGCCAAGCACAATAAATTACTCCTGTTCAGAGAGACTATGACACAGGATAAGACAAATATTTAGTTTTCTTCCCCTTTTTGACAGGAATTTGGGAAGAAATAGACCAGCCACCAACATCTTCCCTAGAGATGGGTACAACATTCTGGGTAAGCAGATGTACATTTCTTGTCCCTCCTCTCAGGACCACTAAGAGTATCTTTCCCTTGAACACTTTATATATCACTTCTTAGCATCTCTGGATCATAGAGTTACTCACTCCATCTAGCAGTGTGTTCTTCAATGATTTTTCTGCCCTCCCACCTTATACTGCATTCTCACTTGTATCCTGAGGTGTGGAGGCGAGCTATGCCATTATCCCATCTACTTGCAACAGTCCAGAATTTTTTGTACCTCAAGTGGAACTTATGTGCCATCATTATTTATCATCACTGAAACTGCCTTTCCTGCCCTCACTCCATATATTGCATTTTCACTTGTATACTAAGATGTGGAAGTAAACTACTCTATTATCAAACCTTCTCACAATGGTGGATAAATATTCTGAGTATCTTTATCTTGGATATCCTTTCATCCCGCCACAAGCCACAGTGAACTCAGGCGCTTCCCATTCTGGGGGGGGGGGTTATCTGGGAAGGACTATCCAGTGCACGTGGTCTCAAACAGAGGCTAGTCTTCACATCAATATTTTGGAGATGAGAGCAGACCTCTTAGCACTTCAGGCCTTTCAGGACTCTCTCACCTTGTGTGTGATCTCTGCCCAGACAAACAACATGGCTGTAGTTTGATAAATCAACAGAGTGGAACCAGATTTTACTCAATGTGGCAATGAGTGATATTTTCTTGCTACTTTCTTATTGCAATGTATATCTTGGGGAGGTTCAACATTCTAGAAGCAGGTTGAGCACCTACTCCCTCACAAGTCTTCCCTTGCTCCATTGGAAACAGCAGATTTTCAGACATTGGGACCAGCAGTGTTGCATTCTCTTTGCATCTCACTTAAACACAAAGTGTGACAAGTTCTTTGCTCTAATACCTCATGAGGAAAAGGAGTCACCCAGGACATGCTCTAATGCACCCTTGGCCCCTGGGACACCTTTACACCTTTCCCTCAACACCATTGATCCCAAAGTTCCTACATAAAGCAACAGCGTTCAAGTTCAGAGTTGTCCTCATGGCCCCTTATTGGCCTCGACAAATGCGGTTACCCTTCCTCTGGCCTAATCTAGTCCATCCTCCCTGGATGGTGGGTTCAGACCCAGACTTACTGTCTCACCCATCAGGGTCACCTCACCTAAATACCCAGCCCCTCAAATTAACCACATGGTTTCTCTATTTCCAATGGTGGTTTGACAGTCCAGGTTTTCCCCTTCCATTGTCCACATTCTGTCTTTCTCACAAAGACCTTCTACGTGGAAAATATATAAGAATAAATGGAAAAGATTTTCTGTTTGGGCTATGGAGAAAAATATTTACCCTTTCTCTGCAATTTTCTGGCATACCTTTTGGATTATGGAACCAGCTATTCCACTATCAAGGTTCAGTTGACCACCATCTCTTCTTTCTGTATGGGGGAAGAGCATACACCCATAGCTTCTCTTAGATTATCCAAGGCTTTTCTGTGAGGTACTTTTCTTCCTTACCCTCCATTTAGAGATCCATTTCCTCCATGGGACATTACTACTGTTCTGCAGTTTCTGACAGGCCCACTGTTTGAACCCACTTGTAAAGCTGATATAAAATTTCTGTTGTGGAAGACTTTATTTTTTGTTGGCTATCTCCTCTGCCAAGAGAGTTCCATCAAATCCTCCCTGTCTAGTTTTTCAAAGTGTTCTTAGAAATCAGTCCATCTGTTCTCCCTAATGTGACTTCCAAGTTGTCCATTAATCTGTCTATAAATTTGCCAGATCTGATGTTATTTTCATTCATTCCTCAACATGTTGGTTCAGATGCAACCCTCAGATACAAATAGGCCATCTTCTATAGATTCTAGGATCTGACTGTCAAGCTCCTCCCTTACCCGTAATGCCCCTGATCACTACAATGCTCCAGATCTCGTTTCCCGCTCTTCCAGTTTGGACAGGATTGTGTTCTTTCATGCTCTAAGGGTTTTGTGAGTGTATTTATAAGCATATTTAGCTATTTTTTCTACCTTATTAATCTTTCTTAGCTTTTATTACGTTTTTCTTTTGTGTTATAATTCTCCCTTATTCTTATACCAAGTTGTCTTTCTATCTTTTCTACCATAGTTGTTAGTCCTTTTTACTAGCATCTTTACCTCACTTGAAGATATTCTACTATTACCATTGTTGGTATTTCCTCTTTCTTCTCTTCCCCTTATATTTTAAAAAAAGTAGTACACACTAGTTTATTTTTGTCTTTACATGCAACTTTAAATAGTTACTTGTTTGTAGTTGTGTGATCCTTTTTTCTTTCAGTATGGCCGACAAGCCGACTGGTTTTAAGAAGTTCACTTCCTGTGAGCATAAGGTTCCCAATTTTGATGCCCACTGGGAGCTGATTTATTGCTTAGGTCCATCACATTTGGAAACTCCCTGTTCCATCAGTGCAGCCTTTAACTCTATGGCCGTTAGTAACAGGTGAAATCAACTTGGCCTGAAAGGTCTCTTACTAGCATCTGCTCCTTCTTCAGGTGCCTCAACATCAGGGACTCAAACCTCCTCACAAAAATCTAAGGAGCCCAGGGAGCACTGTAAACACTGTCCTGTTCAGTCTCCAAAGACTGCTTTTCCTTTGGAGCTGCCCAAAAAGTTCCTAAGACCTTGGATCCTAAGCCTTCAGATCTGATACTCATTGTATCACCATCCCCTTGGTCCTGTAGTCTGAGGTTTTATCCTGAACCCATCCACCCAGATTGAGGTCTCCCTTTCTGCAGGAAACACCTAAAAAGAATTCTAGGCACCCTCCACATCCTCCTCTGTTAAGTCATCCCAAAGTCTGTCTGAGGCTGAGGTGGATAGGATGATGAGAAAGTTCCTCAAAACACAGATCCAGATGGTGGTCTCACCAGCTGCATCTCCCACTGGATCCGTGAGCTGTAAACCATCCTTTCAGCCTGTTGTTGCTCCTTCTCCAATCTGACCTTCTGTTTTGGAGCCCTCAGATTTGTGGTCCCTGAGAGTCAAGGTGTCAGATCCAAAGATTCCTTTGTCTTCCACTCTGGCAATGTCCTTGATCTGATCAGCTCTGATCCCTTTGGAGTGCTATGGTTCTAGGAGTCGAAGCATCAGATCCAAGGGGTCGACTTCAACTATGAAGCTGTCGGTGACATCATTTCCCTACAGAGCTTTGGCAGTGGACAACTCGGCTCTTTCTCCTTTGGAGCAGAGGGTCGGGGAGGGCCTAGGACTGTTTGCTCAGAGAGCTTTGTCTCTGAGTAGATTGTCTTCAACTTCTCCTGGCTCATCTGCCATCAAAGTATGTGAAGAGGGGTCTACATTGAATGATCAAAATTACAAAATGTCAAACTCATATGGTCGGGACCATATGATCGAAGTTTTGTAATATCGAAAATTCAAAAAAAAAAAAATAAATAACTTAAAACACATATATGCAGGGGGCTTGCCCCCCTGCACCCCCCCATACCCCCGCTATTAAAATATACCAACTCTGAGATCACACTACAGTGAGGAAAAGGGAATATTCCCATTCCGTGCTGTACGGAGATCTCCATTTAAATGTTCAAAGTTTTAGAACTTTGATCATATGGTTTTGGCCATATGAAATTCGAAGTTCTGAACTTCTATCACTTAAACAGGACCCATGGAGAGGTTTTTCTCTCATTCGAGAGTAGTCTTGACTCTTCTACCATAGAATCCAGCCTTTGTCTCCCTTCGGATCCTGTGTCAGAGGCTGCTAATCTTACTCCTCATGGACAGCCAGCCCATATGAGCTTCCAGCCAGTTCCCACTCAGGAACTCCCCACCTCTTCTGATACCTCACCTGAATACCCCACTCAGGAGGTCCCTCTGAAGAGGTTGTGCAAAAGGAAGCACTTCGATTCCAAACAGGAATCTCTCATGGAAGACACCGATTTTGATGAAAGGGAAGGGTCCCGCAGATCTCCACCTGAGGATGTTTCATTCCTAGAGATTGTTCACCAGAAAGGTGGTTGGTATTCCCAAATGCCTTTCCAGGAGGAATCAGTGTTCCTGGAAGCCTTTGGATCTGGACTGTCAATGTCTTGGGTTACTCTCCCATGGATGAGCTTATAGACCCTGTCTCCTGCAGGGCATGAAAGGAACTAGACTCCATGGAACCAATTTCCAAGCACCCAGACAAAATTTTAAGTGCCCCTGCTGATAGACAGTAGTGGACTAAAAGGATTCCTGTAGATGCCATGATTGTCGTGGCAGCCACCAAGAAGGAGCTGGATAAAGAAAGCTCCACTGTCGATCCCCCTAACAGAGAGTCCAGGGTGTTGGACAGGTGTGAGTGTATGAGTCAGTGATATTTGCCCTATGATTGCTGAGCTACCTGCCACATTTTGCCAGATTACAAAGTGACTTTTTAAAGGAACTCTAATTCTGTCCCAGGATCCATGTCCATATAGGAACAGAAGATGTTAAGTTGTCTATCTCGCCTTCATTCTTGCTGGTTGGGGATTGGAGCTGATCCTCAGCTCCGACTTGGCCATCTTCAATAGCTTGACAGCTGTTTACTGGCTCGAGGCTACCCCTTATCCCATAATGCCTAGTGATAGCTACCCAGATCTTGTTTGCTGCTTCAGCTGCAAGGGTGTCGTTTTTCTGGCTCAGGCTTGTATATTTAGCTTTTTGTGTAAACTTTCCTTCTAAATTTAAATTTTTTCTAGTATTTTTTTCTATTTAGAATAGTTATACTTGTTGCTGTTATTTTTTCTTGTATCTTGCCCTTGTGTTAGAACTTGTTTAAGTTAGAGAGTTCTCCCCATCCCTCCCCCATCCCTATGTTAGCCGTTTAACTTAGAGGCTCTCCTTTTTCTCTTTTTTTTCTCTTATCTCATTACATCCAAGTGACGTCTCCAGGCGTTTCTGCAGTTACCTCCTACTGCTCCTCTAGGCGTCAAATATTACTTGTTCATACTTGCATTAATAATTTCAAACCATGCTACATATAAGGTATCAGGATATTTTATCTTGAAGCATACATGATGACAAATACAATTGTACTGATATTTGACCTCTGTCAATGAGTATCTATTAGAATTGCAAGGTGATGACTCAATTTTTAAAGGCTCAGGGCACACCTACTAGGAGTTAAAGGTACACACTCAAAAGACTTGTACTGGAGGGAATGAGTTATTGTTATAAAAAAAATGTATTGTAGTTAGCAGAGTACTGGTGTGTTTGTCTAGGTTAGTACTGTTTTTTGTGTTAGTAGGTACTTCTTAGTCCTCCTTTTTTTAGTACAGCATGTCTAAGGAAGCTAAGGTTTCTGGTTTTAAGAAGTGTGACTCATGCTGTCAAAAAATGTCTCTGACAGATGGGCACACTAGTTGCATCTACTGTTTAGGTGCTGTTCACCTGCAGGACTCTTGTTCTATTTACCATGCTTTTAGTCCAAGAGTCCTGCAGGAGCGTAAGACAAACTAATTCTTAGGGGTCTGTTAAAACCCCAGGATTCACCGGCAAAGAGTTCACAGCCAGTGAAATCCCCAAAGTCCACTAAGCTGTCGGTTCCATCCTCGGAGCCGGCTCCTGTGCTGGATTTACCTTCTAAGTCAGTTCCGGCTGGCACCAACAAGACAACCTCCCCATCGGCTCCATCGGATGTTTCGGAGCTGTCGTGGAGTCACAAGAGGCTGAGGTCCCCTTTCTTAGAGTCAGTGCATTCGGCTCCTCGGTCTCCATTGCTTCAAAGTGAGTGTAGCCACTGGTCCTCTCACTCCTCTCAGTCCTCTAGGCTGTTGGATCACGATGCGGAGAGAGTAGTCAGTAGATTGTTAAAGTTGCAGGCACTAGCTAAATTATTCTCCAGCCCTCCTCAACAGGTATTGGCTCCATCCACTTCACTTGGTATTCCTCCTCCGAATCCAATCAGTTCGGAGCCAGATTTCATTGGGGTTCGGGTAGTGGAACCGTCGGCTCCAATCACCTTATCCTCTTCGGTTCCGACCTCAGCTCCAATTACCTCGATACTTCCTTCAATCGAGGAATCTGGTCGCCAGGGCTTCCTCGTCGGCTCTGAGGGGGGGAGTGGCATCGGATCCTTGTCTGACCCTGTTCTCCCTCTCAGAGCTTCGGCGCAGGTGAGCTCGGCTCCAACATCGGCCTCAGAGCCATCCCCCTCAGTGCAGAGAAAGATTCCTGTTTCTTCGGAGCCAGAGCTTTCTCTTCCTCGAGATGGGGGCACCTTTCAAGTCATGCGGAGCGTGCTGTCCCCTGAGTCAGCTCAACTACCGGCTCCACCGACTCCGTTCCCTATAGTGTCTTTGCCAACTGCTGCTTCTCCTCCATACCCCAAGCATAGGGAACCGATGGTCCAGGACACCCCATTGGGTGTTTCCTCTTCTTCTGAGGCCTCTCCTAATCTCTCCGAGGAGCCCCCTCGGAAGAAGTGCAAGAGGAAGCACATTGACTCCCAGGAGTTTGTCACTTCTGATATGGACTTAGATGATTCAGAAGGGTCCCCGAGATCCCTTCTGAAGATGTTTCGTTCATGGACATCCTTGAAATGCTTAGGCAGAGGGGGAACTGGACTCCCTTAGCCCCTTCCGAGAATGAGTCCGTATTCCTGGATGCCTTTGGTTCCCAACCTTCCACCTCCTCTGTTTCTCCGCCTTTTGATCCGCTCATGTCTGTAGTAGCTCGAAAGGCTTGGCCAGCTCTGGGCACAGTGGAACCAACTCTGAGGAGACCAAATAAGTTCATTACAGCTGCCCAGAATAAGCAGTTTCTTTCTAAGGTTGTGCCCATTGATGCCATGTTGGTAGCAGCCACCACCAAAAAAGAGATGGCAGAGATCTCTTCATCTGTTCATCCTCCTAACAAGGAGTCTAGGACAATGGACAGATATGCAAAGTGAATGTTTGCTTCAGTGACCTTCTCCATGAGTTCCCTGAACTACTTATGTCACTTTACTCATCTTCAGAGGGATCTCCTAAAAGAGCTAGGAGAATACCCTTCAAGATCCTACAGCTGAGGGAGTTCAAGCCAAAGTAACTTCCCGGCTAGCGACTCTTAATTCCATAGTCAACTCCTCCATGAGGCTCATTTCCTATGCTGCCGATGGAGCGAGTAGAGCCACGTGCACTGCTGTGGCCCTCAGGAGGCATGCTTTGATGCGGCTGTGTAATTTTGCAGAACCCTTTCAAGTGTCCTTCACCAACACCCCCTTTGTTGGCTCCTTTCTCTTTGGGCCACAGGTGAAAGACACTTTGACTAGGTGTGAGCAAGAAGGCAAGACTCTTTCTGCCATGGGAGTCCATTTTTCCACTCCCTCAAGACCCTTCCCCAAGGGTCAGAAGAGTGGGAAGATGTGCTTCCGCAAATCTCAGGGAGCCTTGCCTGACACTCGTAGTGATTTTTCCTCCAGAGGCAGAGGGGGAAACAACAATAGTAGACGCCGCCCTCGTGGCAGAGGGGGTCTGCAGAACATGGGCAACAGAGAATCCTTCTCTGACAAGCCCTTCCAGCATCCCTGAAAGGTTGCCCGGCTGCTCACCTCTGGAGGCAGTCGGGGGAAGACTTTCGCTGTACCCAAAAGCCTGGAAAAATTTAACAAGAGGCAGATGGGTACTGTCCATTATATCTGGAGGTTACAAAATTCCCTTCCATCAAACCCCCTTACAGTCAAAGAAGGCCCTTCCAGATGTTCCACCCAATCTGAGGGAGCAAGCAGTTATAGAAGTTTCAAAACTGCTAAGAAAAAGAGCCATCTAAGAGGTCCCCACAGACCAGCTTGGATCCGGAATTTACTCAAGGTTCTTTTTAGTACCAAAAAAGACAGGGAACTGGAGACCCATTCTGGATCTCAGCAGATTAAACAGATCTGTATAAAGAACAAAGTTTTGGATGGTCACGCTACAGTCCATTCTATCCTTTCTGGGTCAGGACAATTGGATGTGCTCAATAGATCTTCAGGATGCGTACTACCATATCAAGATGGACAGACATTCCAGGAGATTTCTTCGCTTTTGGGTGGGGGCCAGTTATTACCAGTTCAGAGCTCTGCCCTTTGGTCTCACCACAGCACCCAGGGTGTTCACCAAATGTATGGCAGTGGTCATGGCTCACCTGAGACGTCAAGAATTCCAGGTGTTTCCATATCTAGATGAATGGCTCCTCACTGCTACCACCAGGCATCAACTCCTACAAGCATGGGATTACACAATTACTTTTTGCACCCAGCTAGGTATTACCATAAATTTCGAAAAATCTGCCTTGTTGCCCTCTCAGTCTATCACTTACTTAGGAGCAGAATTAAACACAAAGGAAATGTTTGCAAGATTACCACTGGAAAGAGTGTCCACTATTCGTCAACAAGTGCAAGTTCTAATGCAGAGCAAGAAGATACAAGTCAAATATGTCCTTCAAACTCTAGGCTCCATGGCAGCTGCCATCCTCCTTCTTCCATTGGCGTGCTTCCATATGAGGATTCTCCAGTGGCTTCTTTTCACACAGTGGTCTTTCCAAGAGCTACCTATGTCTCACATGATCATGATTACAGAAGCATGCAAGGGCACCTTTCCTGGTGGATGGTCTCCCCACAAATGACTCAGGGCAGACCCTTCATTCAGCCCCCTCCGGTAGCCACAGTGAACACAGATGCCTCCCTGATAGGGTGGGGTGGGGGGGCATTATCTGGGCAGGACAGTCCAAGGCACTTGGCAACCTCACGAGTACCATCTGCACATAAATGTCCTAGAGATGAGAGCCTTGCTCCTAGCGTTGCAAGCCCTTCAAGACTCTCTTCCTTCCGGCACCATTGCGATGCAAACAGACAATATGTAAGTAGTGTGGTACATCAACAAACAGGGCGGGACCAAATCTTACCCCTTGTGTCGAGAAGCACTCAGACTGTTGCAGTGGGCTATTTCCTCCCAACTTTTTCTAATTGTGACGTGCATCCCTGGGAGATCCAACGTCATAGCAGACAGGCTCAGCAGAGCTATCTTCATGCCTCATGGGTGGTCTCTAAATCAGGAAGTTGCGGACCTGATCTTCCGCAAATGTGGACAGCCTTGCTGCGATCTTTTTGCCACCCCATTCAACAGCAAATGCAGCAATTACTTATCCCTCCTTCTGCTTCCAGGTCACCTACCCAGGAACACTCTAGTCCACGATTGGCCTCAGGGACTCCTTTATGCATTTCCTACCTTTCCCCTTATACCAAGACTCATACAGAAAGCAAAGTCATTGGGTTGCAAAATGATCCTCATTGCCCCCTACTGGCCTCAACAGATTTGGTTTCCGTTCCTACACCTCTATCTTCTCGATCAGCCCTGGACTCTGGACCCGATTCCAGATCTACTGGTTCATCAGTCAGGTGGGTTGCATCAGTCCCTTCAGACTCTCCAGCTCACAGCTTGGTTGCTCCACTTCCAACCCTAGCCAGGCTCCCTAGCATTTCCCCAACAGTCCGTGAGATTATCGTTTCCTCACATAAGTCCACCACCAGGACTATTTATGCTAGCAAATGGAAACGTTTTTCTTATTGGGCTGAGTCTAGGAATGTGGATCCCTTCTCAGCCCCAGTCCATGAGATCTTAGAGTTCCTAGCACAACTGTTTCACTCTGGAGCTGCTTCCGCTACCATTAGGGTGCAGGTAGCAGCCATTTCTAATTTTCACATTGGGTTACAGAATTCAAGCATCATGTCTCACAAGCTCTGTAAAGCCTTTTTGAGAGGGACATCTCTTTTTAGACTTCCAGTGAGAGACCCCCCTCCTCCCTGGGACCTTAATCTAGTCCTAACGTTCTTAATTTTGCCTCCTTTTGAACCAGTGGCATCTTGCCCCATCATATTTCTCTGTTGGAAAACACTCTTTCTGGTTGCTATTACTTCAGCCAGACGAGTCTCAGAACTACAGACACTATGTGTCTGTCCCCCTTATCTGGTTTTTCATAGGGATAGAGTTTCTCTGAGGACAAATCCTTCGTTTCTTCCCAAAGTCTGCTCTGAACATAATTTAAATCAATCTATAGATCTCCTCGTTTTCTTCCCCAATCATAGCAACAAGGCAGAGTACAAATTTCAGCAATTGGACGTGCACAGGCAATTGCATTTTTACCTTCACAGAACTAAAAAATAAGAAAAATAGGACCAATTGTTTCTATCTTATGCCTTAAACAAACAAGGTCTCCCAGTTTCCAAGGTTACTTTATCCAGATGGCTATCCCATACTATTTTATTTATTTATCAGTTACGGGATAAGGAATTACCATCTAAACTGAAAGGTCATTCTACCAGGGCATTAGCCACCTCTGTAGCTTTCCAGTCTAGGTTGCCCATGGATTCCATATGTGCAGCTGCTATGTGGGCAAATCATCATATCTTTATTTCTCATTACAAGGTGGATATGGTCTCCCAGAGCAGAGCTGATTTTGGTTCCACTGTTCTGAAGAGTCTGTTCCACTGAGCCACCCAGGATTTTAGGTGCTAGGGACGCTGTCCCAACCAGCAAGAATGAAGGCGAGATAGACAACTTAACATAAAGAAGTTATGTACCTACCATAATGTTCCATGTTAGTTGTCTTCATCTTGCCTTCTTTCTTGCATCCCACCCTCCTTCCCCCTGTCCTAGTGGATCGAGAGGAGTCCCTTTTCACTGGCTGGGTATTCTTTGTTTCCCTCTATTGATTTAGGGGATATGGGAGGTATAAGTCAACCAGTTCTTTTGACTGGTATATTCTCTTGTTATGTCTGGAGTTAGCTGTTTCAAATGAGATCTGGGTAGCTATTGCTAGGCATTATGGGATAAGGGGTAGCATCAAGCCAGTAAACAGCTCTCGAGCTATTGAAGATGGCCGAGTCAGAGCCGAGGATCTGCTCCGATCCCCAACCAGCAAGAAAAAAGGCGAGATGAAGACAACTAACATGGAACGTTATGGTAGATACATAACTTCTTTTTTTTTCGTCACGAATGGCCACCCTACAGTCTGTAACAAATGCACCCATGAGATTAATCTTGCATGTAGCTGAAGGTACTGCCAGGCTGGCCAGTTCAGCCATAGCCATAAGGAGAAATGCATGGATACAGTTGTGTGAATTTGCAGACCCCTTCAAGGTATCATTCATCAATGCTCCTTTTGACGGATCTTCTTTGTTTGCGCCGACCACTGAAGACACTCTGTCCCACAGTGAAAAGTATGGAAAGACCTTGTCTGTCATCTTAATTCTCTTTTCTACCCCACAGAGACCTTTCTCTAGGAATCAACATGGTGGGAAGGAGATGCGGTCCTAAAAATCTCAAGGCCCTTTTCAGGAATCATGTGGGGATTTTTCCTCCAGTGGCAGAGGGGGAAATAACTCCAAGGTAGAGGTCGCCCACATGGTAGAGAGGATCTCAAGATTCCTTCTCAGACAGATCCTTCCAGCACTTCTAAAAGGTTGCCCAACTGTCCCTCTGTGGAGGCATTTGAGGGCACTTATTCTTGCACCAAAAAGCCTGGATAGCCATCACAAAAGACATTTGGGTGCAGAGGATCACATCCAGAGGATATTTCAATCATTTTTTACAAATTCATGTATATAAGAGGAAAAGGCTCCCCAATGTTCCACCCTATCATAGGGAGCTAGCAGCTCAAGCGATCCAGAAGCTGCTAGGCAAAAAAGTCATCCAAGAGGTCCCCCCAGGCCAAACACGATCCAGAATTTACTCAAGGTTCTTTTTAGTGCCAAAAAGACAGGGGACCTTAGACTTGTATTGCATCTCAGTTATCTAAATTGGTTTGCAAAGAATTACAAATTCTGTCACGGTTCAGTCCATTCTACCTTTCCTACAGAAGGATGACTGGTTTGCTGAATCGATCTTCAAGATCTATATTATCAAATCCAAATGGCCAGGTACTGTCAAAGATATCTATGCTTCCAGTAGCATTGCCACCTATCCCTTTTTTTCTGGACTGTTTGGAAAAAAAACTGATTGTCTGGTAGTCCAGAAAACACTGTACAAACTCCGGTATTTTGTTTCAGAAAAATAAACTATTGGAGTTTGTTAAATCAATGGATTTACAATGTTTTTTGTAAAAAAAGCAAAGTAAATCCACAGGAAAAAAGGCAACACGAATGGAAAAGAGGGCACCCCCCAGCTGACATGGTGATGAAGTCATGAAATAGGCATACACTGGGTGGGACATGGGTGGTGTTGTAGAAGGTGTAAGGGGTGTGGCCTAAGTCCAATTTTAGCCACAATGGTGGCAACCCTAGCTTCCAGCTGGGAGCCAGTCATTATCACTTCAGAGCTCTGCCCTTTGGTCTCACAACAACCCCCAGGGTATTCACCAAATGCAAGGCAGCAATAGTAGCTTACCTGAGACTGCTCAGATTTAGAGTGTTTCCATACTTAGATGACTGGCTTCTCACTGCACCAACCAGGCATCTGCTTCTAAAGTCTAGAGATTATCTATTTCAGCTATCTCTTTCACTGGGAATCACTACCAGTTTGGAAAAATCAAAACTTCATCCAGTCCAAATCTTGAAGGTATAGGGGCTTGTTTAGACAAGTCAGTTCACTAGCTTTTCTGCCCCAAAACAGAGTTTTCTCATTAAAGATGCATGTCAGACAGATACTTTTTCTTCCTACTCCCCCAACAAAACTAATCCTCAAAGCTCTAGGGTTGATGGCTGTTGCATTTACTCTAATTCCCCTACTCGTTTCCACATGAAAATTCTTCACTAGACCCTAGCAGTTCAATGGTCCTTTTATCAGCACCCCTTAAGACATCCAATAAAACTGTCTCAGGCTAGCAGAAAGTTTCTTCTTTGGTGGATTAATTCTGAGAAGATAGCTGAAGGGTGTCTGTCCATTTATCTTTCCTACTCTGAATGCCACATTGACTATGGGCACTTCCCAGTTGTGGTTGGGGGGCCTTACTTTGGATGGACTGTTCAAGGAATGTGGCTCCCCACAAGGGATCAATTTGTTTATCAGTGTCCTAGAGATGAGAGCAGTGTATCTAGCACTGCAGGCCTTTCAGGGCTTGTTTCCTCTAGGGACTATTTCAATACAGATGGACAACATGTCAGTAGTCTGGTATGTCAAGAAATAGGGGGATCCAGATCCTACTCCCTTTGTCGAGAAGCAATGAGAGTGTTGGGTGATCTCATCCAACTGCTTTCTTGTAGCAATGCACATATGGGGAAAGCAAACATTATGGCAGGCAAACCTAGCAGAACAATTCTCATGCCTCATGAGTGGTCTCATCCAATCAGTGGAGAACATGATCTTCCACAGATAGGGTCATCTCCTCTCAAAAACAAATGCAGCAGGTTCTTTGCCCTTATCCTACCTCAGGGACAGTCACAGAGAGATGTTGTAGTCCATGTTTGGCCCTTTGGTCTCATTTATGCCTATCCTCCCCTGCCTCTGTTCCCCAAGTTTCTTCAGAAAGCACTTCAGTTGAAGACCACAGTAATCCTCATTGTTCTCTTCTGGCCTCATCAACTGTGGTTCCCTTTCCTTTGGTCTCACCTAGCACATCCTTCTTGGACACTGGATCCCAGTCAAGACCTCCTATCTCACCAGTCGAGGCAGATTCACCCAAACATTGCAGTCCTCAAGTTGATTGCATGGCTTCTCCAGTTCCAATGATGGATAACTTTCCAGGCTTTCCTTTCCAGTTCGAAAAATCCTAGTTTCATCTCATAAACTTTTGACAAGGAAGATTTACAAAAGTAAATGGAAAAAGTTTTCTTTTTGAGCTCATCAGAGAAAGTTAGATCCTTTCATTGCCCCACTTCCAGATATTCTAGGTTTTCTTGCCTCGATTTTTCAAGGAGGGACAAGTGTTTCCACTATTAAAGTACAGTTAGCAGCCATCTCCAACTTCCCCATCAGAGTTAATGCTTCCTCTTTAGCATAATCTAAATTATGCAAGGCTTTTCTTAAGGGTACCTTTCTACTTAGACCTCTCATAAAGGACCCTACTCCACCTTGGGACCTTCGTATAGTTTTGCAAACTTTAGTACATTCTCTTTTGAATCATCTCATGTTTCTTTCCTGGAAAACTGTCTTTCTGGTGGCTATTACTTCTGCAAGATAAGTATCTGAATGCCCAAGTATTATCTTCCAAACCATCATATTTGCTTTTTCATAAAGACAGAGTTACTTTAAGCAAAAATCTTTCCTATTTACCAAAAGTTGCCTCTGAATCCAATATCAATTAAGTGATCACTTTGCCAGTTTTCTTCTCCAAATTTGAAAATAAAGGAGAATACACCCTTCATCTTCTAGACGTACATAGACATCTTTGTTTTTACCTTCACAGGACCAATCAAGTTTCAGGAGTCTGATCAATTATTTGTCTCCTTCACTAATTATAGAATGGGAGAACCAGTTTCTAAAACTACACTGTCTAAATGGATGACAGATTGTATCTCCTATGTTTATTCTTCGAGAGTCATAACTTTACCAAGACAGCTAAAAGTACATTCAGCCACGTCACTGTCAACAATGGCTGCTTACTGGGCTTAAGCTTCAAATGATATTTGTGCAGCTGCCCGATAGTCTAATTCCCATACTTTCATTGCTCATTACAAATTAGACAAGATATCCAGAAACAGAGCTGCTTTTGGTTCTGCGGTTCTCCAGAACATCCTTCCATGAAGGCCACCCAAGGTTACTGTAACTGGGGACTTTGTTCCACAGGTTGAGGAACAAATGAAAATGACAACATCAGATAAAGAAGTTTTGCGTTCACCATAATGGTCCATCTATGTTGTCCATTTTCATTCTTCCTCAACTCCCTCCTTCCCACTGTCCATGTCTTTGGGAGTGACCTAAAGGTATTGTTCATAGGAGCCATAATTCCTGTTTGAGCTCCTGATTTTTCAGCTATCACTTTTCTGTCTCAGCATTGTTATTATATTTAATGGCAGCAAACTCATTCTGAGGTATTGTAGTGCTCAGGGTCATTATGGGTAGGGGAGGAGCTCAAAAGTCAGATGCTAGAATCTGTAGAAGGCAGCTGAGTTGAATTCAAGGGTCAGATCCGAACCCACACTTTGAGGAAGAATGAAAATGGACAACACAGACAGAACATTGTGGTGAATGCATAACTTCTTTTTTTTCCTTCCCAGATTTCGAGGGTGAATATACCTTACATTTGTTAGATGTTCAGTGCCAGTTGTGCTTTTATTTGCATTGGACAAAATCTTTCAGAAAATCTGATCAGTTGTTTGTCTCCTTTTTGAAAGCCAAATTGGGAAAAGCAGTATCTGTATCTAAGGACACATGGTCTTGTTGGCTGGCTCAGTTTATTTCTTTTGTTTACAAAAAGAAGGGGTTATCACTCCTTTAGACCCCTAAGTCTACAGTGGCCTGTTATACAGCCTTCTTCTCTAGTGTCCCAGTTGATGATGCATGTGCTGCAGCTACCTGGTCAAAAGTCCATACATTCATCTCACATTATAAATTGGATATCCAGTCCAAATCCAGAATTTCCTTTGCTTCAGCTGTGCCCAGGAGTATCCTTCCATGAGGCCTCCCAAGTATAAAAGTAGTTGGGGACTCTGTCCCATCTCTTGAGGAATGGACAGAAAATACAGCATCAGATACAAAAGTTATGTACTTACCATACCATTAGATCTGTGTTGTCGTATTCTATCCTTTTCTCAACTATCCCGCCGTCTTTCTCCCTCATTATCTTTCGTAAGTAATGTTTCTTTATCATATTCTCATTCTGTGATGGATCCAGCTGACCTTGTCTTGGCTCCTGAAGGTTGTCTTTCTTTTCGTTTATTTTTATTCTAGATACCATCCTTTTCAATTGAAAATATATTACTGTGTTTTCATCATGTGCTCCTAAAATATTTTCAAATGTTTTTATGGGTGAAGAAACTCAATCTTAGGTAGCACATTCTGCAGGAGGAGCCTGAGAAATGGATCCAAAGCTTTGCAGTGGCTGAAGACAGATCCAAGGACAGATCTGAAACCCATCTGTTGAGGAATGAACAGAATAGAACAACATAGGTTTAACATTATGGCAAGTATAACTTTCATTTAATTTTCTGCTGTACAGTTATTTTATTGCAAGAGTTAAGGTTGCTGTGTGATTAGATACATTGCCATCTTATCTACATTCTTGTTAGCCTCTAATACAGTGTCTTGATTATACTCCCTGAGGGCATTTTCATGGCAGTCTATTTATGCAGTCAACAAAATGCTCTAGTAGAATACAGAAAGGAGTGTACATATTTATTCTTGCTTAAATGCACTTCTTGTAAAAAAATGCTTTTCTTGTATATCCTAACCACTCTCGTTATCCCTGTGGTCTTAAATTTATTTCTTTCCTTTTTAACTTTCCCATCTTTCCTGCCATCACACCCTATATTGATTTGTCACTTGTATCCTGAGGTGGAGAAGCATACTACTCCATTACCATATCTACTTGAAACATTCCTGAACTTTTTCTACCTCAAACAGAACCCATGACACTAACCAAACACTCCCATAACCATATCATCCCAATACTCTTGCCTTCTCTATCCATTTGTCTGTACTTAATCTCCAGTAGTACCACTTATCACCACCCACTCAACATCATGCACTGCATCAAATCCCCCACCTTACCACACACCATAAGTAAATCCTCCATACCTACAAACACACAACCAGTCATCCATTACCCTTTACTCTTTCAACTCACCTCTCCAATCCATTACACCTCACATTCCAAAAAACACCCCAACCTCAAACATCACTTCTTAACAGTTTTCTACCTTAAAACCATTGCCAGCTTTGCAGCCCAACTACTACTAGGAGGAGACATCCACCCCAACCCCGGCCCAACAAATATCCCCCATACCACATCCAACCCTAACCTCCCATTTAAGCACAAACCCACTGATATACTCATATTGAACCTAAACATTCGTAGTATCATGAACAAAATAGAACAGTTACATGGAGCCATCTCTGCATACAACCCAGATATTATGGTGATTACAGAAACATGGCTTAAACCCCATATTAAAGATAACTCTATAACCCCACCTGGCTTTAATATATTAAGAGTAGACAGAGCTCACAGAAGAAGTGGTGGGATTGCCCTTCTTTACAAATCCAATTTAAAAGTTCAGCTCCTTCAAAAAGAAACCCCACATTTCAACAATGCTGAGACCTTATTCACCAAACTCCTCCTAAACCAACACAAACAACTAAACCTACTCAGTATCTATATACCACCAGGAAACAACCTTAATACCCTAGAATCTATACTCCACTGGGCTTCCCACTCCCTCTTCCAAGAAACTGTAGTCCTAGGCAGTCAGCATCGACTGGAACAGTATACACTCATCAACAGCCACTAGCCACATAAACCTATATAACTTTACTAAACTCATACACTCACCCACAAGAATTGACAAAACCACCAAACAAGAATCCACCTTGTACTGGATCCTCACTAACCTGCCCAACACTGCCCACCTATGCGGGATACTACCCAACTCCCTCAGTGACCATAACCCAACTTTTCCCCTTCGGCACAAACTGAAATATACCAACCCACCCTCCCTGTTACAAACCCACTCCCAAAAAAACTTCTCCTCATAACAATTCTCGGAAACCCTAAAATCCTGAACTGGGCTCCTCTAAAAACCCTCCCCCTGGATAACTCAGTAGAATACTTTAATTCCAAATTCCTAGAGATTCTAAACCAACTAGCCCCACTGAAAACAATAAGAGTACACAGTAACCCTGCCCCCTGGCTAAACAAAACCACAAAGATCTTACTCAAGGCTAGGGACAAAGCGTGGATAACTTGGAAAAAATGCAAACCACCGGAAACTAGGCAAACCTTTTCTGACCTTAGAAATAAAGCAAAAAAGCAGGTCAAGTTGGACAAACAAAACCACTATATTTCCCTACAAAGGAAACACAGCAACAATGCACATAAATTCAGGGCTGCAGTGAACAACATCCTCCAGTTCAGAAAAAACACTACACCACCTCCAGACATCGAAGGTACTGACCCTGACATAGCCTCAGGCTTCAATAACTACTTTACCTCTTCCATACTGAAACTAGTAAATAATATATCACCCACAACCCAACCACAATCCCTAAACTTCCAGGCTACCTCCATCCCCTTCTCACTCAACCTAGTACCAACATCAACCATTCAAAGACTTTTGGCAAAACGCAAACCTACCACCCTAGCCGCCGACAGTCTCCCAGCCCAGTATCTCCAAGTTGCATCCAATGTCATTGCCTACCCTATCTCCCTACTCATTAATAGATCTATTTCAGTGTGCACCATTCCATCCTTGTGAAAAACCTCATAAATCATCCCCCTCCACAAGGGTGGCCCATCTACTGACCTCTCCAACTACCGTCTCATTGCAATCCTATCACCCCTCTCAAAAAATCTAGAAAAATGTATCCATCACCAACTCCTTACCCACCTACTAACCAGCAACCTGCTATCCAAAACCCAACATGGATTCAGACCATCCCATAACACCAACACTGCCCTAATCAACTTCTCCAATACCATAAACTCACACAGGAACCAAGGGAAGTTGGTCTCTGCCACCTTCATAGAATTATCCAAGTCATTTGATACATTTTCCCATAACAAACTCCTTACCTGTCTCTCTGAACTCAACCTCAATAACCCCACCCTACAATAGTTAAAAAGTTACCTAAAAAACCGCTCACAATCTGTCAAATGGGGCAACTCCCTATCCCCCCCCCCACTCCCCGTCACATGCGGCGTCCCACAAGGCTCAATCCTTGGCCCCCTTCTCTTCAACATATTTACAAATAATCTCCACCTAGCAACCACTGAAGCCAATATTGTCCAGTATGCAGATGACACAACCCTAATCTGCTCAGCACCCAACATCCATCTACTACAACGTAAAGCCCAAGTATCCTTCACTGAGGTAGAGAACTGGCTAAACAACTACCAACTGATACTAAACCCCATAAAAACACGGTTAATGCTATTCCACCCAACTAAACACTGTGCCCCCACCTTCACCATCCTGTCAGCCAATTGCACCCTCATCACCCCAGTAGCTGAGGCCAAACTGCTAGGTGTCACTATTGATCAACAACTTAAATGCAACAAACACATATCCCAAACTATCCCTAAAGTCCATAAAAACTAGGTTGCCTCTATCATTGCAAACAGTTCCTAACCCCTGAGTCTAGAACTACAGTAGCCAGAACGTATCTCTTATCAACATTACTTTACGCCTCTCCAGTTCTTACCAACATTAATAAAACCGACCTGAACCAACTCTCCACATGCTACAACAAAATAGCTAGGTTCACTGCCAATAGTAGCTCACACTCCCACCACTGCCAATCCCTACTTAAACTACACTGGTTAGAATTTCCAAATCTGCTACACTACCACCAACTCAGCATAGCTCATCAAATTCTATACCATCCTGGGAGAACCCCTACCCTAGCTGACATGTTAAACTTTCACAACTACAACAGGGAACTACGATCAAGTAACAAATCCCTGACTGAAGTCAATCCATGTAATAACAACTCTGGAGAAGCCCTATTCTCCCATGAGGTTGCAAAAGCATGGAACACCCTCCCACTTGAACTCAGGCTACAAACTCACACAAGCACACTCAAAGGCCTCCTTAGATCACACTTCATTGCTAACCCTCTTTGTAACTGCAAAGACCCCCTGAATCCTCACTGCCCTGTAGGCAGACAACCCGCTGAAGCCTCCAATGCGTACATCATACTGTCACCTGCAACATACTTCTTGTAAATATTGTAAATAAGGACCTACTCCTGAGTATCTTATTTACACGGATTGTAGTGTTATTGTAGACGTGTAACCTCCTGACTGTACCATGCGAGTATCTTATTTACACAAATTGTACTGTTATTGTAGACATGTAATCTCCTGACTGTACTATGTGAGTATCTTATTTACACGGATTGTACTATTATTGTAGACATGTAATCTCCTGACTTTACTATGTGAGTATCTTATTTACACAGCTTGTACTGTTATTGTAGACATGCAACTTCCTGACTGCACTATGTGAGTATCTTATTTACACGGATTGTACTGTTATTGTAGACATGTAACCTCCTGACTGTACTATGTGAGTATCTTATTTACACAGCTTGTACTGTTATTGTAGACATGCAACTTCCTGACTGCACTATGTGAGTATCTTATTTACACGGATTGTACTGTTATTGTAGTTATGTAACCTCCTGACTGTACTATGTGAGTATCTTATTTACACGGATTGTACTGTTATTCTAGACATGTAACCTCCTGACTGTACTATGTGAGTATCTTATTTACACAGATTGTACTGTTATTGTAGACGTAACCTCCTGACTGTACTATGTGAGTATCTTATTTACACAGATTGCACTGTTATTGTAGACGTGTAACCTCCTGACTGTACTATGTGATTGTTTTGCATTTAACTGTTTTTTAACTTGTATGCTAGGTTTCTTGCTATCTAACTTATGTATTTACACTGTTACTTCCTTGGAGCTTTTCTCCCCAGGACTCCACTGAAAATGGACACCTGTTGTCCAGTTGGATTTATCCTGGTAAAAGAAATGTTAAATAAATAAAAATAAATAAATAAGTCCACCATTGTTTATCACCACCGAAACTGTGATTGTGTTACATATTTTTATAGGTGCATAGGTTGGTACTAGGCATTTGTGTTACACATTTTTATAGGTTCATAAGTTCATAGATTGGTACTAGGCTATTGGCCCTAGGGCCTATACAAGCCTAGCCATAAGAATTCACTGGCTATTTCTTCCCACAGTATTTATTTCCCTGGACCCCTGTCTAGCAGGGCAACTGAAGTGATTCCCGGGGTGAATTTCCTATCTCCCATCCAATCATCAAGGTTCCTTTTGAAGAGGGCTAAAGAGGCATTCTGCTTGACATGTATGGGCAGTCTATTCCAGAGTCTGGGGAGTCTCTAGGTCAGGAACCTATGCCTCCAGCATGTTTTGTTCATTGTGATGACAAGGTTTAGATCTCTGGAGCATGTGTCTCTGAGGGACTGGGATTTCTTTAAGTGTAGCATGTCCAACAGCTCTGGGTTTGACATGGCCTTGTATGTTAAGCAGAGATCACCTCTGAGTAGATGATATGCGACAGAGTATAGGTGGAGTTTTCTAAGATGGTCAACATAGGGCATCTGCTTTAGGCCTGTGATTCTTTTAGTGAGGTATTTCTGTGGCCTTTCCAGTTGTTGCAGATGTCTTGAGAGGTACATACCAAATGTGGCATTGTATTCTATAATGGGTCTAATGAGGGATGAGTATAGTGGGACAATGACCTCCTTTTTTCTGGATGAAAAGCCCTTAGTGATGAGGTGTGCCACATAGAAGGATTTCCTGACTGTTGTGGTGATGTGGTTATCGAAGGTGAGACCACTGTCCACTTGTGTCCCTAAGTCTCTTATCACACTTTTGGTGTTTAGTGTACTGCCACCTATGTGGTAATTCACGGGTACATGTTTTTTTCCCAAAGGGGATAACTGTACATTTCTTGGCATTGAGTTTGAGCCCATGGCTCTGGCACCAAGCATCGGTTTCTGTAAGGCCCTTTTGTAGAATATCCACATCATTTGGGGATTCAATAATGGCTCCTAGTTTGCAGTCATCTATGAACTTTGTTAGCCAGAGTACCTTAGTGTTGGCCTGTACTTCAGAGAAGTAGATGCCAAACAAGAGTGGTCCCAGGACTGACCCTGAGGTACTCCAGTTGTCACTTATCTGGAGCTGGATTTGGAGTTGGCTACTTTTACAGTGTGGGTTCTGTCAGTAAGCCAGTTGTCAACCCATCGAGTGATGTAGGGATTAATGCCCAGCTCAGTAAGTTTATCTATGATTCCAGAGTGGGGGATGGTGTTGAAGGCCATGGCCAGGTCCAGATAGGCTGTGTGGATCACCTTACTTTTGTCCACGGCTCTAGGGACTGCTTCAAAGAAGTCAGTCAGGTTCAGGAGACAAGATTGGCCATTCACAAACCCAGACTGGGTGGGGTCCAGTGTTTGAAGGTTGCCAATGTCTTTGTTTATAAGTTCCATAATACGTTCCATGGCCTTGCAGATCAGACTCATCAGACTGATGGGGCAGTAGTTCCCGGGATCCAAGGTGGATCCCCCTTGTGGGGTGGGATAACTGTAGCTGTGCACCACTCAGGGGACCTGAAGCCTGAGGTGAGACTATGTTTAAACATGACACTTGGGTGAGGTGCCAATTCATTTTGTAGTTCATGTAGTACACAGCCTGGGATGTCATCTGGTCCCATGGATGCTGTATTCTAGAATATGGAGAGTGCGTTTTTTTACCTGTGTGGCAGTTATTACCGGAATTTGGCAATCTTTCGGTATTGAGATGGGCCCCTTTAGGGAATGAAGTTTGCACTGAATTGATTTGCCAGGATATTGGCAGTATCCTTGGGATCAGTATATTTAATGCCATTCTGTTGTAGCTCAGAGCAGATCTGAGCATTTCCATTTAGATTCCTGACATAGCTATAGAATGCCTTGTGGTTGTATTTGGAATCTTTGGCAATTTTATTTTCATAACTAGCATTGGAGGATTTTATGAGGGATCTCAGCTTCTTACTGAGGCTGGTAAGGGAGTTTTTTGCCTCCTGGGATTTTCCTCTTTTCTGCAACAGTTTCTTCCTTTTGTTGTAAAGTTTGTTTATGGCAAGAGACCACCAGATTGTCTTCCTTTTTTTGGAGGAGAGCATCTTGGTTCTATTGGGGATGGCACGATTCATGCATGAGTGGATGTGCTCGTACAGTGTCTTAGTGTAGGATTCAGCAGTCGAACTTTCAGTTCCCGTCTGTATGGGTGTCATGAAGTTTGTCACTTCTGACTTGAGTAGCATGAAGTTGGCTTTGGAGAAGTTTTTTACGGAGGTTCCCTTCCTGGGGGGTGGAGGTGGGATGTGGATGTCAAGGGTGATTAGCTTATGGTCAGACCTGACCAACGAGGGGGTGACCGTAGGTGTGGAGCATTGATTTTGCATGTTGGAAATGACCAGGTCTAGGATATTGGAGCCCCTGGTGGGACTAAGGATTACTTGATCCAGGGCACTGGAATTTATGAATTCCAAGAACCGTTGGGCAAAGGTGTTGGTACATGAGTAGTTTTCCCACTTAATGGCAGGGTAGTTGAAATCACCCAGTATTAGGGTGTTTGGTTGTATCTTAATATTTTCCAGTATGTTTAGAAAGGTGTAGTCAGAATCTTGGGGCATGGTGGGGGAACTGTAGCAAGCTACAATTTGAATTGCAGTCTTACCTAGTGTTAGTTGCACCTGGAGAATTTCAGATGCATTGTGTTGGGCAACTAGCCTGGTGTTGTGAATATCCTTGGTGAATATGGACACTCCTCCACCTTTAGTGTTTCGGTCCTGGTTTGGTGGCCAAAACGTGTGCTAAGAGTTGTAGCCTGGTATTGCAGGGGTACTCTCTAGAGCCTTGAACCAAGTCTCAGTTACGGCGCATATATTGATGTTCTCCATTTTTAGGAGTGCCTCAAGCGAGTGCATTTTGAGCTTTAGACTTCTAGCATTGAGTAGTTCACCTTCAGATTTTGCATGCTTGTACCTGTTACGGTGGTGGTTTTGTCCTTTGGACTTTGCCTAAAAAAGGAACTATAGGGGTGGCAAGAGCCTTAACCAGTAACCTGAATCCCAGGGGTGACAGGTGCAGACCATCTCTGGCAAAGCATCATGGTCTGTCAATCATGTCGTCCAAGGCAGACAGATACTAGATCCTCTTTGAATGACACCAGAAGCTTAGCCAATTGTTGAAGTCAATCATTTTGTCCTTATACTGTGGTATCATTCTGGGCGAAAGCAGGATGCTACTCAGGGCTAGGGTCATACCTGCCTGGGTCACATGATCTGAGAGCTCTTCCATGTCTCTTTTCATGTAGTCCAGGGAGGTATGTCTCAAGTCATTCATTCCAATATGGGCAATGCCAGAGTCATATTTGTGCTTGTTGTGGAGTGACTTGAGTGCATGCTTTATTTTTTTTTTCTCAAAAATTTTTTTATTAATTATATGAATAGCAAGACAATTAAAAGATTATACATAACAAGAAGGCATAAATGAACATATAACAATTCATCTAGTGATAACAACCTTCATGAGATTTTGATAAGTTATTTAGAAATAAAACATACACCATATGTACACTATATACAAGTTAGGCAACCTGAGAGAAAAAAAAATATTTAACATTAACTATTTAATATGTTTAGAACCTTTTCTAACACAACCTTTCTAATAGCTTTTTTTTGGACTTCCACCTAAGTATCTTTGAGCATCAATAAATTTAAAAGCCATTTTCTGGAAAGTAACCCATTTTAATTTAGAACGATCAATCCAATTTTGTATTATATAAAGTTTTAGTAATGAGCAAATAAAAATGATAACATGAATATCAACTTTTGAAAGATGAATCAATGGAATATGTAGAATAGCAAATTCCCGTCAACGTGGATTTTTGATATCCCATTTTCTGCAGTCTGACTTTCAAAGATGTCCACAATCTGTGAGAAAAATGACAATACCATAGAATATGAAGGAGGTCTGCTTGGGGATGAGAACAGCATGAACACGAAGGGGACTTATTTGGGTTAAATTTGTTTAATTTGATTGGGGTAAAGTAGGCATCATTATTAATCATTAATTGTGTGTATGCTAATTTTTAAAAGGGATAAATTCCTTAGTGTGTCTAATAGCCAGGACTTTCTGAGATTCTGACAATTGGGAATTATAATTCAACCAAACATTAGATAAAAGACAGTTGTGGTCCATCATTAAAGAATTAATTAATTTATATGAGTTTGAGAGCATTTTATCAGATGATGAAAGTATTTTGATAATCGTGTTAAGGTTTTTCAATTGTGAGTCTATGGGGACCAGAGATACAAATTTGTTTTAATTATTGCTCTTAGTTGTGTAAGAATTGGTGAGTAATTCCAGTTTACTTTCAATAACTTACGCCAGTCAGATAAAGGCAAGTCAAGATATTTCAAAACATCTCCTACTTTTAGATTTTTAATTAAAGGATAGTTTGTTAAGTTCAAAAGTTTATTGTCCAATAATATATTTGGGTTTAGATGAAGTGGCTGAACATGGTGCGAGATCTTTTCTAGTTTACACATTTTGAGTAAGGTTTGGAAATCTCTAATCTTTTGTTTAAATACTGTAGATATATTTTTAATAAATAAACTATCCAGAGAGATAAAGGGAATAGCTTCAGGATTTAAATTATTAGAAATGACATAATTATACCATAATTTTATCCATAAAGAGTGATTTGGATAAGAAGTGTTATTGAATTTAGAGATAGTAAGAAGTTTATTGGATGAGACAATCAAATAATAGAGATAAGGATTAGGTAAACCCAAACCTCCCTTGTCCTTCGAAAATGCCAATCTAGAATAGGAAATTCTAACAGATTTAGGGAACCATATGAATTTTGCCAAAGCTTTATTTACAGACTCAAAAAAATTTTTTGAAATTATCTGATCAGATGATGAGAATTGGTAAAGAAATTTAGGCAGAATATTCATTTTAATAATGGCCACCCTTGAAAGAAATGAAAGGTTTAGATGCTTCCATCTGTCCATATCAGACAATATAGAGTTCCATAATTTATTAATATTATTTTGAAAGGAAGATTTATTATTGTGTTCTAAATTGATTCCTAAATATTTTATATTATAAGTAACCTGAAAATGATCGTCTGGAAACAAAAAAGATTTGTGTGCTAAATGATTTAAGGGAAAAATATGAGTTTTGTAGAATTTAAAAGATAGTTGGAAACCAAAGAAAAATAATCAATAGAATTCATTATTTTTCTGTAATCAGATAATGGAGTTTGAAAGTAGATTACTAAATCATCCGCAAAAGCAGAGAAATGAATATTAGTATTAAGAATTCTAGGGATGTTATGAAACGTATTTTGAGTAATAAACAATAGCAAAGGTTCTAAGTAAATGTTGAAAAGAAAAGGGGACAATGGACAACCCTGTCTTGTTCCTTTAGTGATCTTTATCGGAGCAGAAAATTGGCCATTAATGTATAGTCTAGTAAACATATTCTTGTATAAAACTTTTAAAAAATTTATAAAGAATAAGGGAATATTAAAACATAACATAGTTTGAAATAGAAAGTTCCAACATACTCTGTCAAAGGCATTTGATGCATCTATAATCAAAGTATATATAGGGTTTGGATTTTTCTTAATGAGATGAAGTATAGTCTCTAAAGATAGAGTATTGTCCCAAGCATGTCTCTGAGACATAAAACCTGATTGATCTGGCGAGATAATTGAGGGTAAAATCCGTTTCAATCTGTTAGCCAGAATAGATGACAGAATCTTAATATCCACGTTAATTAAAGAAATGGGTCTATAATTTACTGGGTCAGATTTATCTTTATTATTTTTTAGAATTAGAATGGTTTTGGATGTGTTCCAATGAATATCTGAGATATCATTAACTCTTATATGATTGTAAACTTTAAATAGAAAGGGAAGAACTACCAATTTGAAAGTTTTGAAAAATTCTGGAGTAAAACCATCAGGTCCCGGAGATTTACCCAATTTAAGATTATCTATTGAATCCGAGATTTCTTGTACCGATATAGGGGTAGAAAGTAGTTTTTGCTGATTATCATTAAGTTTAGGGAACTGCAAAGAGTCTAAAAAGAGTTTTGAGTGATTATCTTTAACAGAATTAGAAGAACCTGAATATAACTCAGTGTAAAGATAGGTGAAAAGTTGAATAATCTCTTCATCAGTATTATATAATCTGTTATTATAAGATAAAGATGTAATATTTGGATTTCTGAAGTTAACTTTAATAATTCTCGCTAACAATTTAGATGGAACCTGGGCCCACTCTGAATATGAAGCAAGTAGCTTTTGTTCAGCTAAGGAGAGGTTATTTTGGTGAAGCAGAATTTAAATCTTTCTGACAATCAAAAATTTGTTTTTCTAAAGTAGCATCATAGTTCAGACTAAGATGATTTTCCAACGAAGAAATTCTTGATTTTAAGAATTCCTCTTTCTTAAAGTATTGTTTTTTGAAAAAAGCAGCTTTACTAATAAATAAACCTCTTAATCTTGCTTTACATGCAGCCCATTGTATGTCATAAGGAATGTCTGATGATTCAAGACTATTCACCATTTCATTTAGGATTTCTGAAGCTTCTTTGCAAATATCTTCATTTGACAGTAAGTTATTATTTAAGGTCCACTTATTAAACATAGTTTTATTTTTGATATTGGGTTTTATGTTCAATTTTAGTGAAATTCTTGAGTGATCCGAAAAGAATCTGGGTTCTGTAGTAAAGTCCACAATATATTTTGAAATATAATCTGAAATTAGAAAGAAGTCTAATCTGGACCACGAATGATAGCACTTAGAATAATAAGTATATATATCATTCCTGTTTATATTTTTAACAGTGCGGAGGGGATCTATTAAATTATATTCTGTCATCAAATCATTTATAGCCAGAGTAGATTGAAGATTATAGGTGACAGTGGAGCTGAACGATCAATTACAGGGTTTATAACTGCATTCCAGTCACCACCCACTATAATATGATGATCCTTATAGGATGCAAGAATATTGTAAATTTTAAAATGAACAAATGTTGTGAATTACATGGGCCATATAGATTTAAAATTAATAAGGGTTTGTCCAAACCAGCAATAGAAGCGGTAAATAAGCACCACTTCCCTCATCATCAAATTTCTCATCAATAATATTCCCAATGAATTTTTGTTTAATGATTATAGCTACACCTCTGGAGTTAGATGAGTCACCTGAAGCTATAATCTTTTTGATCCATTTTTTTTTTAACTCTTTATTCCAATCAATACGTGAAATATGGGTCTCTTGAATAAAACAAATGTTAGCCTGTGATTTAAAGATCATATGAAATAATAGTGACTTTTTCGCTTTATCTTGAATGCCTCTAACATTCCAAGAATCTAAAATTATGTCAACAGGCATATTCTACAAGTATAATCATTATTGATGTTATAAAAGTGAACTCAAGGTGCAAATCCAACACAACATTAAAAAGAAGAAGAAAAAAATAAAAGAAAAAACAGTCTTTAAGTATTCAAGCAAGTCATCAAATAACATTTGTTGAAAAAAAAAGAAAAAAGTTTTTTTAAGAACCATGAAATGTATAATAATAACCTTTATCCTAACCCTAGTGCCTACCCACCAATCCCCCTGTGATAAAGGAAGAGCAGAAGAACATGAAAAAAATATTGTAATTATAGATAATAATAACCTCAAGTTAGAATACAAATTACTCAAAGGAAGCCTAACATAACATAAAGTCCGAGTAATACTACTAAAAATATATACAAAATTAACTAATTTCAAGGCGACCAACATGCTTAATCCCTACTTCTAATACTAATCTAAAGCTCCTATCCTTAAATTGAAATTTATAGTGATTAAATGTATTTCCTCAAGTATTTCAAGAGAAAGAGAAACAAGTAAATAATAAATAAATCACACTCTGCTTAACTAGAACACTCTATCATAAGAAGTAATACAATTAAAACTGAAAGATATGTAAGATAACATATATAAGTATAACAAAACCAACTGGTAACATTATAATATAAGTAAATAAGCATAGCATTACTGAACTAAAGATAATAGTCATGCACTATCTACTGAACCTTCTTTAGCACTTTAGTGATAATTTCATTAATCAACATGACCATTAGTATGATAAAAGCACTAATACCTGTAGAATGAGTATTTAGTTATAGTTCAAATAAAGCAAAAAACAACTACCAAGCAACCATATCTCAAAATGAAAAACAATTCAGTCAGGAGATGCATCTATTAACTAGATAATAATAGTACAGGAACTATTCAAAATGAAATATTATAAGCTGTAAGGTTTTAACACTAGTTAATATACATGAATAAAGTATAATTATATTATTAAATAGTAACTTAAACAGCATCATATATATTGGACTGAATGTACAACAATGTGCATACATATAATTTTAAATCTACTTTTGAATATTTTACTAATGACTCTGTTAGGTTATGTAGCCATACTATTCTTCTAAGCTATAGATGTAACATAGCAAAACAGCATGAAAAGACAAGGCTTTTAAAGTAAACATTTTGAACATCTAATTAAAACAGAAACAAGCAAGCTAAATGCAGTAAATCTAAGGGCTTAAATATATACATGTAGATTCAGCTAATCATATTAAAGATAGTTATTTCAAACCTTTCAAATAAGTAAAGGCTTTCTTAAACATAAACTACTAATCATAAATATCACATCCAGCCTCTGAGAAGAGAGAGAGCAGAGAATAGAAAGAACATGAAACTTTCATATGAACAGGTATACTTTGTAACATTTGTCAAATTAAACACTTCAGTATAATATAAAATATTGTATAAAAAATATTCTGAATAGGAAAATATGTTCATTTCTTTACATATCCTTTAGAATTTTAATATATAAAACTAACCTGTTCATTTGTTTCCAGAAACATTTTCACTCTGCTTTATGAAAGTAGCAGCTTGCTTTGAAGTCATGCAGACACACTAAAAGTCACTGAATATATTATGTGACATGAATCTGTTTAAATTTAAAAGCAACCTTCATTTATGAAGAGAAAACACTTTAAATAATAGCCAGATCTATTAAAAGTTAGTGCTATTGAATACTTGTTGAAAACAAGCAGACTTGTGTATTTGAAACTGTCCTTCTTTCCTCACAAATGATGACATCACCATCCATCTCAGAGAGACTGTAGTGTGCATGTTCATGCAGAGCATCAGCTGGAACTCTGAGGGAAGATTTTCTTGCTAGAATGTTGAGATGGAATGTTTTTCCCTCCAAAAATCATTTAGCTTACACAGAAGGCTGTAACTCCAAAGCTTGTAGTAAAATTAACATATTATCTATTTACACAGCAAGCATATGTGAGAGAAAGAGAAAAAGTAAATACAGGAATTTAAATGCTTCTATTAATCCACACAAATCTAACAAGCATATATCCTGTCACTGCACACTGTCACACCATCCATCATGTGTAAATTACATGACAAGTTCTTAAGGTAATATAATTATGTCACACCAGAATTACAAATCATGTAACACAAATACTGTCAGATTAAAGAAAAGAAAAGATCAAACCTTATTGTAGTTCTTTAACAGTAGAATATTAAGATACAGTGTCAGGAAGCTTTTTAAATGTTTTAAGAAAAATGTCTTTTGCATCTTTAGGATCTGAACATACAAATCTTTTGTCATTAGCTGTGAAAGACAAGGTATTAGGATATGCCATTCGAAATCTAATCCCTCTTTTATCAAGTCAGCACAATAGGGGCTAGTTTTTGTCTATTTAATTTGATCTGTGCAGGAAGATCTTGGGAAAATGATAATTTGTGAGACTTCCATATGAATTGTTTCTTTGTTTTAGCAGTTTCTAGGATCTGGAAAGTGTCTTGAAAGTTTAGTAACTTAGTATAAATTAACCTTGGTGTGGAAGAATCTTGCTTTGTAGCGGGTGCTCTGTGTGCTCTCTCTACAATTATAGATTTTGAAGAAGCTTCACAATTTAACAGTGTTTCAAAGATATTTTTAGTCACAGATAACAAGTTTTTATTGTCATAAGATTCAGGTAAACCACGAATAATGATGTTATTTCTTGACTCCTGGCTTCCAGATCCAATATTTTAGCTTGTAAATCTGAAACAGTTTTATCTCTAGATTTAAAGTCACTTTCCAATAAGTCTGTTTTAACCTCCAAAGCTAAGATTTTATTTTCAATAGTAACAATACTATCGTTTATTTGCTTTAAAGATTTACTAAAGTCTGCAAACTGTTCTGAAAAGTTTTGTATAGCACTTTGGATTGGTTTTAATGCTATTTTTAGTTCTTCTAAAAGGAAATTTGAGCCATTTAAATCTTTATTACTTACATTAAAAGTTTCTGTAGGTTGTCTAGATGATTTCAGTCTTTTGAATCTGAATCTTTTTCAGGAGAGAGCATTGAAGTATATTTGGCCTTTGTAGGCTGAGTCTCCATGGAGTCAGATTTTGTAGCCATGCCCAGAAATGGAATGCAGTTAACAGGATACCAGGAACCAGGAACAGACTGGAGCAGTAGGAGTCCCAGCAGCAGAGAGACCAAGAATGTTCTGAGGTAAAATAAATCCCAGGATAATAATTCCAGAAGAAAAAATAATCCAAATGCGTAGAAAAAGATTTATAAAATCTTTTAGTATAAAAATTTGAGGAAAAAGGTTGATGTAAAGTTGTAAAAAAACCAAAAGTTAAATAGCTGTGAGGAGCTCAGAGAGTAAGGACTAGACTAGTCGGCGGCCATCTTGGAATCCTTGAGTGCATGCTTTATGTGGTGGATCCTGGCACCCGAAAGGTAGCTGACTGTAATTTTATCCTTGTTCAGCCTGGTGACTGGGACATCAGTGTGCCTGATATAGAACCACCTATGACTAAAGTGTTGGGTACGTTGTCTTGCCTTAGGGGCTGTTGTTGGTGGAACACTGGTGTTGTGAGCTATGTGACACTTTGGCTGTGATTGGTGTTTGTTTGCATTTCAGCTTCGGAGGTCCTTGTTGCTTGGACAGGTGAGTGTTAAGGGCCTCCACATATGTGAGTTTAGTGTTGCTATGTGTGGGTGTTGGTGTTAGAAGGGATATGTGTTCCTTGAGGTGTAGTGTGGGTGTTAAGCTTCTCCTCTTGACTGTCTAGCACAATCTTGGGTGGAGAGAGCTTTGCTTCCAGTTTGGCTATGTAAGTGCATATCTCGCAGTTTGTAGTGTTGGGTGGTAGGAGGAGTGGGTTGTCTATGTACATAAGGCAATTACTGCAATGCCCCAGTATGCTCAGATTCACCAGGTGGACAGGAGAAATCACCGGAAGCTGACCCTTGGACATGTCTGGTTTGGTGCTTTTTTTTTGTAAAGTACAAGAGCTGTTTTCTCTTACCTTAGCAAGGTACTTTGCAGTTATAGGCTGTTTAGTGCCTACTATTAATTTCTCCTTATTAACAAGGAGAGTTGAGTGCTTGTACCAGTTTAAGATTTCCTAGTGCTTTCCAGCAGGTTTTAAAGCAAGTGCTAGTCACAGGGATGCTTAAAGGTAAGATGGAAAAAATGGTTTATCCTAAACACTGCAGTGAGCACTAGAGGAGTTAGATGTGAAAGTAGGTAACTTAAGTTTTACCTGCCTAAAAAGTTAAGTTTTAGTGGAGAGTCACTATATTTAAAACAGCAAGATAGATTGAAAGGGGGTGGTCACTTTTGTATTCTGCTACTATGGAATACAGTAGGATGGCCAATAAATTTAAATAGTTGAAGGGCTATGATTTCACAAAATGATGATTTTGTGCTTACTCGCACAAGCCAATAAAAACAAAGAGGAAATGAGATATATGGTCAAATTAAAATAAGGGGAAGGCAACTAGAAAGACAGTGGTGTTTAAGAACACTACAGTAACCGGGTGGGGGAAAAATTCTGCCTGACTAAGAGATAGAGCTGTGGTCTTGTTTCAAGTTTTAATATGCAGTTAAATGAAACTCTCTGCTCCCTATCTGTCTGTATGCAGGAAAACATTATCCTACTGTTGTTTGCTGATATCCATTCTGTATAGTACACTGCTGGCGGATGTTCCCCTTTACATCTATTCTGAGTCCTGCACAGTCTCTCCAGCATATTTCCTTAATCTAAAAAATATTCTAAATTATTTTAAATCTCCTGCTGTACCTAACCCTAACAGTAGCCCTTCCTAAGTAAATAACTGGAAACTGTCTATATCTTCATCATTTATACAAATTTCCTGTCTCCTTTAGCAGCTAACAGCTAGGTTTTGTAGCTTTCAGGAGCTCTGTAATTTGGTGAGGCCCTGGTCCATTTACCCTCGCTTCACTTGGGCTCAGTCTATTCTCCTGCCCTACCCCCAATTCCCACGTAATGCCAGAACACCTATATTTCTCCTTCCCAAAAACCCCACCCTCTCCCTTTACACACAACCATTCAGTATTCCCAAGACATCATACTTTAGCCCTCCTCCACAACATGTCCTAGGTCATCTGACTCTCATAATCATAGTATTAATCTTTTCCCGACTATTCTATCACTCTATTCTTCTCCATCCATATCAATAACTCCAGCCTAATAATTCTACTCACCACCTGTCACAAATTATCTCAAGCCTACTTTTACTAACTCTACCCACACTGCGCTTCCCTTCCACACACTTGCCCTATGCCACATCCTATCATACCTCATTATTATCACACCCCTTTCAGAACCTTAATACACTTCACCAAAAAACTAATTTCCTCTCCCACCCTGCTATAGCTCCCAGATTATACCCTATCACATCTCAAACCTTTTTTAAATACACACTTATCAAAGGAGAAGCTACAGTAAAAATACTGCCAGTACTGGATTTGAAGAAAAAGTGCCACAACCTTGTTAGCGCTTTCGTCCAGTTTAATAAACATTAACTTATTCAGAAATAACATCCATACATTTTCCAACGTTTAAATAAGAACTGCTGTGTCTCATGTGATCAAATGAACCAATAAAATGCATAAATCACTTATGTTGTTAAAGCAATAAAAGCACATCACTTTTTCTAAAATGTTAGACTTAAAACGTCAACATATGAAAACATATAAAATATAATAGACAATAAATGTTAAGGATAAAAATAATTATTATAATCTTTGTGCTTGTAAAAAGCACTTTATATTAATCATATCATTTACTCCAGGAAGCTGGTCTGCATTTAGTGAAATATGCCATAAAGTCTCTTTACATTCTAAAAATACTTTAAAGTTCCCAGTGAATATATCATCATTTACTTTCTCTAAAACAAAAAAATGAGAACTGTTTGTGTCTAGAACAAGTCATAGCGTGTTTAGCTAAAGCATTTGACATGTCTTTTTTAAGTATGGATAATGTGTGTTCATATATACGTTTGTTTAATGCTCTTGTTGTTTTCCCTATATAAAAATGTTCACATGAACTACACATAGCAACGTAGACCACATTTCTAGTCTTACAAGTGTATTGTCCCTTGCACTGAATTGTCCTGTTTATGTGCTTAAATAACACTGAACTGGTACCTGCAATAAACCTACATTGTTTACATGATGTTCATCGTGTTTCACTGTTGCAGTCATTACAATTGGGTTATCCTGCTGGCAGGCTACCCTCAGTCAGCCTGAATTCCAAAGTCTAGGTCCGGCGTCGGTTGCTGTCACCTCTTCCCTGACGTCAGTGCGCCAGGGTTATATAAGATGCAGCTGACGCCATTTTCTTCAGTCTTTCTTGCCGTGCGGTGCCCGAAGCAAAAGCAGTTCGCAAGTGCCGGTCGGCCGACTCCTGAAGTTTTCAAATTTGAATTTCAGATCCGAAGTCTTCATTAAAGCTAAATACCCCATTGGGGAAACTTTTTTCTTGCTCCAGACCGATGTCAGAAAAAGTTAATAACTGTATTTCTTGTGGGAAGCAAATACCTCATAAGGATTTTCATTCTTACTGTATTCCTTGCCTAGGCCTTGACCATAACGTTGCTAGTTGTTGGTTTTGTGCTAGATTTAACCAATGCACTATTAAGCGTCAGTACGATTTTGCATTTCATTACTTTGGCAGAAGATTTAATTATATAATGCCTTCAGATCAGCCAACTACCGGAGTTTACAAAAAATGAAAAGAAAAAGAAAAGGACAGGCATCCGAGATCCAAAACCGACGACGAGGCTTCTTCTAGGCCTGTCGCCGGTTCTCAGTGAGGTGCTTTTGCAGCCCCTGACACCCGCTACCTCACAGCCACAGGCCGCTTCCGACTCCCACGTGGAGCCGACTGGGCCTCTGGAAACTCAAGGTATTGGACACTCAGAAACTATTCCCTCAGATGGGTCCAGAGCCGCTGAGCAGGCATCGGCTTCTGAGGGTGTTTTCAGGCCTACACAGTTATATGTGAAACCTACTTCAGCTACAAAGACAAAGACCAAAGCAGCTCTAAAGACAAGGAAACAAGTACAGCATTCACCTGGACAGGCCTTCATGCCTAAAAAACAGATGCTTAAAATGGCCGAAGACCTTATTATTTTGATCAGGGGGTTCCCATCCCCCTCCTGAAAAGAGGCCTAGGCAAGAGTTAGAATATGAATCTTCAGACCAGGTTTCCATTTCCTCTGATTCCTCCTCTGAACAGGATTACTCGATTCCTCCTTATGAGGATTCTGATGCTGAAGAATCTATCCCTTCAGCCTCTCCTCCTCAGGATTATTCTTTTGGGGAAACACTGCATATTATGAGGGAGCATTTCCACTGGGAGCAGGGTTGCCAGATTAGGGACAAAAAAGAAGAAGGTCTCTCACAGCAAGTGAAGACCAAAAAAAAAAGGTCTTTAATGCGGAACAGAGTTCCACATTAAAGAACTGAGCTCACTCAGTAGCTCTGCACTAAACACGGAGCTTCTCGTGTTTAATGCATTGCAGTTCCGCATTCAACACAAGTAGCTCCGTGTTTAGCGATTTTTGATTGGCCCGTATACTGGCATATGGGCCAATCAAAACACGGAGCTCTGTTTAATGCGGAACACAAGAAGCTCCATGTTTAGCAATTTTTGATTGGCCCGTATGCCAGGTATACGGGACAATCAAAAAAAAAAACCAAACAAAGCGGAGGCTGGCTAGGATTTAAACCGGCAGGGCAGGACTCGGGATCAGGCTGCTGATCTCGGGACAGTCCCGCCCAAATAGGGACGTCTGGCAACCCTGACTGGGAGAGCCAAGATTACTCAGAATCCAAGAAAAGGCTCAGAGATTTCCTTTTATTGCCCCAGTACAGGCCCCTTGCTATCCCGCCTGTTTTAGACATTGTAGATGATGTATTTACAGAGTCCAGTTTTTCTTCAGACTCTTTACCACTAGCCCCTGTTAATCCAGACAGATACTACAGGGTTCCTGATTCACATAAATTTCTCTATAAGAACCCTGCAGCTGACCCAGAAACCATCTCTCAGGGTCCCAAAGGGGTCAAGGCTTCTACTGCAAAAAACCCTATCCCCTCTGATAGGGATTCTAGGGCCCTAGACAGATGGGGCAAAAAGATTTATACCTCTGCTACCTTGGCTGTAAGAGCTTTAAGTTGCCAGTTTCATATGCTTAAGTATCAGCAATATATTATATCTTTGCTTAAACAGAAAATGCCAGCAAATACAGAATGTGCAGACAACAAAGAAATGCAGGATTTATTGCATGCAGCTGAACAAGTTGGAATGCATACTTTGCAATGTGGTTTTGACTCTCTTGTGGCCTCCTGCAGGGCCGCTGTTACAGGTTCTGTCATTAGGAGGCATGCTTGGATAAAAGAACAAAATTTGCAGTATCATGTTAAAGCAAAACTATTAAATGCTCCTTTACAGCATGATACTTTGTTTGGTGCTAAAGCAGAAGAGGTGTTGAAGAAAATGGAGGACAAGGTTAAATCTATGCAAATAGTCAAGGATTTCTTGCAGGTACAGCCTCCCAGATTTAGTAGGAACTGGCCTACAAAAATTGGTCCTTTCCAGTGTCAGATAGACCACAAAGGGGCAGATACAGATGCCCCAGAGGCAGATCACAGCCCCAAGGCTCATACAGGCCTAAACAATGGGGTTCTTCTACCTCCAAGAGCGGAGAGGAAAAATCACAGACATACAGGAAACAGTCTCAATGACTTTCAACTTCCAGCACCAAACACTTATCTTTTGGCAGCCCCTATGGGGGGAAAGCTAGCACTTTTTTCACAAAATTGACACATGATCACCCAGGACAAATGGGTTCTAAATATAGTTTCACAAGGCTACAGGTTCTACTTTCACACCCTAGCAAGGCAAAACGGTATGCCAGACCTGCCACGCAATCAATGGGCAGAGGCACAAAAACAAGTTTCAATCCTCATGGACATGAGTGCCATTCAACAAGTACCCGAACAAGAGCAGGGTCACGGATTCTATTCAAGACTGTTCTTGGTACCCAGAAAAGACAAAGCCTGGAGACCACTACTGGACCTATCTATTCTAAACACATATCTGGATATTCCAAAATTCAAAATGTTGACTCTACAGCAGCTTCTGCCCATGTTGGGCAAGAAAGCTTGGCTTGTGACTTTAGATCTAAAAGAGGCATACCTGCATGTCCCAATTAGACAAACATGCAGAAGATACCTCAGATTCAAAGCTGGCTCAATGCACTACCAATTCTCTGCTCTGCCCTTTGACTTATCTACTGCGTCCAGGGTCTTCACAAAGTGCCTGGCACCAGTAATTGCATTTTGCAGACAGAGGAATACAATTATATCCTTACTTGGATGACTGCCTTATTCAAGCGGAGAACAAGGACATTCTACTATAGCATCTGGCGTTTGTAAAAAGATTACTGACAAGTCTAGGGTACACAGTAAATGAGAAGAAATCAAAACTCGTACCCTCTCACAAGATAATATTCCTGGGTGCAAGCTTAAATACAACTGCCCAGATGGCTTATCTCATGCCAGACAAACACAGACAACTGACTACTTATTTCAAAATGTTGGCAACAAAGACCCAGTTATCTGCAAGAAGAATTCTGCAGGCCTTGGGTTTCATGGCATCCTGCATTCTGCTAATTCCATATGCAAGACTGCATATGAGGAAACCTCAATGGTATCTAAAAAGTGTTTGGACTCAACATTGCCACAGCCTGGAAACAATAATTACCCTCATTCCCTGCCTGCAACAGGAGTTTCGATTGTGGGCAAAAGCCTGTCACCACAACATGGGACAGCCATTCACCTTACCCACAGCCAGGCAGACATTGACAACAGATGCATCAGATTACATCTCGGGGGCCCATATGGCAGGAAGATGTATTCAGAGTACATGTTCCGCAAGTCAAATGCATCTACATATCAATCAAAAAGAGATGCTAGCTGTTCAGAATGCCCTAACAGCCTTCAAGGATCAACTTCATTCAGGGCAACTACTAATAAAGACAGACAATACTACAGTCATGTGGTACATAAACAAGCAGGGAGGCACACATTCCTACTCCCTCTGCAGGCTAGCCATGACCTTGTGGCACACAGCACTGACTTACCAAGTACATCTGCAAGCTCAGTTCCTGCCAGGAAGGAAAAATACTCTGGCAGATGAACTAAGCAGAAACCTAATGGATCCCCACGAGTGGAAATTGGATCCACAAGTCTTCAGCATGATAACAAGGACCTGGGGATGCCCAGACATAGACCTATTTGCCTCCCCTCACAACTACCAACTACAAATATTCTGCACAAGGACTTATCACAAGCAAGCATGGAAAGTGGATGCTCTGTCTTTCAGTTGGAAAAATCTAACAGTATATGCCTTTCCTCCTCTGCCTCCCTCCCCAAGGTACTCCTCAAGGTCAGACAAGAGAAACCAAAAATGATACTAATTGCCCCAGCCTGGCCCCACCAGCACTGGTACCCAATCCTAAAGAGCTTGTCTCACTGCCCAGCCTGGACATTACCTCAAATTCCTCAGTTATTGACCCAACAAGACAGTCAGATAACTGCACAGCCAACTCAAAACCTTAAACCTGGTGGCATGGCAGATAATATAGCCTCTCAAGCACACCTCTCTGTAAGGCAGTGATGGATGTTATTTTGGAGGCCAGGAGGCCTAGCACGGGAAAATCTTATTCAGACAAATGGAAGAGATTCTGTGCTTGGAACCAAGCACAAGGTATTGACACGATTGTTCCAAATATTCCTCAGATTTTGCAATACTTAACTGAGATGCTGGATAAAGGCCTTTCCTTTTCATCAATTAAAATTCATGCCTCTGCCATTTCAGCTCATTACAATACAGAACCACCTATTTTTTCTCATCCGTTACTGAGGCAGTACCTCAGAGGGGCCAAAAACATAAGACCTCCAAGGAGAGCAGCAATACCTGCATGGGACCTCAACTATGTCTTGGAAAAGCTCACACTGCCTCCATTTGAGCCAGCCTCTGCAGCTGACATAAAATTCTTATCCTGGAAAACAGCTCTGCTCCTAGCAATAACCTCCGCTAGAAGAGTCTCAGAGTTACAGGCACTCATGGCTGTGGAACCTTTTATCATTTTCCATCCTGACAGGGTTTCGCTGAGGACAAACCCGACATTTATGCCTAAGGTACTGTCCAGTGTGGCCCTTAACCAAACAATTCATTTGCCTACTTTTTATCCAAACCCACAGAATAAGGGTGAGAGAATTCTGCATTCTTTGGACATTCACAGACAGCTACACGTCTATTTGGACAGAACTAAAGCTTTCAGAAAGACTGATCAACTTCTAGTGGCATATGCTGCAGCATCACAAGGAAAGCCTATCTCTAAACAGACTATTTCAAAGTGGATAGACCATTGCATTCATTTCTGCTATTCACAGCATGGCAAATCAGTGCCTAAGGGCATTAGGCCACATTCAACCAGAGCAGCAGCCACTTCAGCAGCCTTCCTCAGAGGAGTACCAACCAAAGACATCTTAGAGGCTGCAACTTGGAGTTCAGTGCATACCTTTACAAAGCACTATCACTTACCTCTCTACTCTAAATCCAGGGCAGGCTTTGCCACTGCAGGTCTGCAGGGCCTTATAGACTCTCCTAATCCTATTTAGTTCCAGACTCCCAACCTTAGCTTTGGGATTCAACCCAGTTGTAATGACTGCAACAGTGAAACATGATGAACATAGTACAGTTGTGTACCTACCATAAATGTAGATGTTTGAGTGTATTCACTGTTGCAGTCCAGGTTACCGTCCCACCATTCCCCCTTTTTTTTTGCTGGGATCTATCTGTACTTTTCTACTCTATACAACCTATGTGGTCTATTTGCTTGTAGATGAAGGAAAAGTTGCTTTTTGTGCATGCATGCTTATTGGCATAATTTAACGTACCATTTTAGGGGCACCTGACATCTGTTGCAAGAAAAACTGAAGAAAATGGCCTTGGCTGCATCTTATATACCCCTGGCGCACTGACGTCAGGGAAGAGATAATATAGCCTCTCAAGACACACATGCTCTTCATTTAAATCTATGTATCCTTATGTAATATGTAAATGTTTTATCATGTCAGTTTCTATGATAACTTGATGGAGCTTTTCTCCCCAGGCCTCCGCTGTAAATGGGCATGTGTCCAGTCGGACTATCCCGGCTAACAAATGTAAAATAAAATAAATAAAAAATAAAAAATAAAAGAGGCGACAGCAACCGACGCCGGACCTGGACTTTGGAACTCAGGCTGACTGCGGGTAGCCTGCCAGCAGGATAACCCAACTGTAATGACTGCAACAGTGAACACACTTGAACATCTACATTTATGGTAGGTACACAACTGTACTTTCCACAAGGGAACGTACCTAAATTAAAGCTAGTATTAACATTAGTACAGTCACAGGTACCTCTCTCTAAAATGGTCTTAATGTTCACTGTCCTTTTATATGTGAAGAGTGGAAAACTATCAACGATTTTGCTCAAATCATTGTTACCTAACACTACTTTCCAGTTGTTCCAAATGGTATTTCTAATGAATACCATCTTAATAGTGATAGGAATAGGGAAAGCCAAACTGTAATCACTACATACTACATTCACTTCTGAATTAACTACAACTGGAAAGTTACTTAGTTTCAAAATAGGACAAGCCTTACTAGATCTAAGGCCAATGACTTCGTTTAATATACTATCCAACCAGACTTTGTCATAACCTCTTTGTGTAAAAAATCCAATCAATTTTCTTGTTTCATTGTAAAAAATTTCATCTCTACTAGTTAGCCGACTTAATCTGATGAATTGTTCCTTAACAACACCACGTTTCATAAAGACTGGATGTAAACTATCATAGTGTAAATAATGATTGACAAAAGTAGATTTTCTAAAAATACAACTTTCAAACTGTGTGCCATCATACCTGATGGTTAAATGTAAATCCAAAAAGTCTATATTGTCACCAATGTTGCCCACTGCAAATTGCAAAAAGTTGGTAGAATTGTTCAAAAATTGAACAAATGTATAGAAAGAATCAACATCCCCTTTCCATAGAAAAATCAAGTCATCTATGTAACGCTTGTAAAATGTAATATTTTTCGATAGGGGGTGTGAAGTGAGAAATTTATTCTCCCACATTGCCATTACCAAATTAGCAAAACAGGGGGCTACCCTATAGTCCATCGCTATACCTGAAATTTGTTGAAAATAGTTATTTTCAAATGTAAAAAAATTGTTTTCTAATACCAGCTCCATCAAAGTACACACTGTGTTAACTGTATCATTGTCAAAATCAGTGTGTTGACTTAAATATTCTCTCAGATATTCTACACCAGTTATTTGATCTATACTTGTATATAAAGAGACCACATCTAATGATGCAAATTTGACAGGCGTGTCTAAATTGTGTAATTGACTCAAACATTCTAACAAATGCCATGAGTCTCTCAAATAAAATTTTGTTTTTGCACAATCGGGTTTAAGAGTTTATCAAGCCAAACAGAGATTGCTTCTGTCTTAGAAAAACTGGCTGACACTATAGGTCTAAAGAGAGGATCCATTCTGTTTTTATGTAACTTAAGAATCCCAAATAGTGTGGCCAGTTTAGGATATTCCACTACTAAAAAGTTATAGACAGAATAATCTATACTTCCTTGACTAAATAAATCAAACAAACAAGTGTCCAGTCTCAAAAAACTTTGTGTGATGTGTTCTTTCGTGACTACTTTATAACAATTATTGTCACTTAGCAAATAATTTATTGCCAAACTATAATCAGTGGATTTCATCACAACAATAGTACCACCTTTGTCTGCTTTCATAATGCACCAATTCTTATTGTTGGCCAAATCATTCAATGCAGACACTTCTGAAGGAATTAAATTAGATTTACCTTGATTGTAATGTCTAATTTTTCTAAATTCCTGTTCACATAACTTCCCAAAGACCATCAAAGTAGAATTTAATAACGGATTGTAAGTACTTCTCTTTTTACAATCAAACTCTTTGGGTTCAGGTCTAGCAATACCTTCAAATATGTACTTCAAGTTGAGCTTCCATAAATGTAATTTGAAGTCTACTATCAACCTAGAAACATTTGCATGATTCAATGGAATAAAAGAAAAACCTTTCTTAAGTACAGAAATCATATCACTTGACAAGACATTATCAGTTAAGTTACAAATATTAATAGTGTGTTCTAGTTCTTTTTGTGCCCCTTGCCCTTCATCTTGCTCCTTGTTTGGACTTTTCTGGACCATCTCGGAGTCTTTTTGTTGCCTGTTTTGTCCATCAAAAAAGGACCAGACTTGTTTGCCATAGAAACTACCTGTGCATAAGAAGTAGAAGCTTGAATGTTATCTGGTGGAAGACATCCACCATTTCCATTGTCATTAGCATTTCCTGGGCAAACTTTTGAGCAAGTGTCTTTATTAATTAAACTAATGTTGTCAATAGATGTATCGTTGTTAACAACATGACTTATACCATCTTTAGTGTCCCTGTAGTTCTTTACTGGATACGCTGTTTTAGAACCATAAGCAGCAAGATCTCTCAAGTTTTTTCTGATTTCTTAAAATAACAGAAGCTATGTGCCTCTCAAGTTTTGCATTAATGCCATACTACAGGGACGCCAAAGAACTGAAAGCCTGTGATGCCCTAATTTTACTATCAATGCTCTCTGTTTGTTTTCTTAAAGACACCAGTTCAAATGTATAATGTTGTATAAGCATGTTCATAAATGCTAGTCCAGTGTTATTAAACAGTTCAACCAACTGTGTGTACAAGTCATCGCCCTGAACTACACAGTTAGGGAATTTGAAAGTTCTTAAACCAAAGGGCACACACTTTAAATTGACTTTCTCCTCTAAATAAAAAACTTCTAATTGTAATGAGACTGTCTTAGTGCATTTTTACATGTAGAAAATTTGTCCGGACTGGACGGAATTGCACAGTCACTTACTTTATTAGATTCCATTTTGAGGATTGTGAAAAGGATTCGTTGTTTCTTTAAAAACATTTTCAATGACTTTATCCATACAGCCAAGGCCATTCAATCCTCGTTGGTAATTACTCGTGGAAGGTGCACTGCCATTCTCACTCGCAGGCAAGACCAAACCTGCTTGATTAAAAAAGATGCCCACATTGGCTCTGACGTCATCTCGCTTGCTTCCTGGATTGCCTGAATTAATGCTCAGGCTACTAGTAGTACTACCATTACCTATCTGTCGGGATAGAGCCTCTCAAATAGCCTCCGAGATGGTTGAGGAAATGAATTCACTAAAGCTTCTACCCAACTCAGGAAAGGGATGGATGCTAAGGTTTAGCAGAGTCTCCTGACTCGATTCTTCTCCTGCCATTACTGACCAAACGATTCACCAGGTGGACAGGAGAAATCACCGGAAGCTGACCTTTGGACATGCCTGGTTTGGTGCTTTTTTTTTGTAAAGTACAAGAGCTGTTTTCTCTTACCTTAGCAAGGTACTTTGCAGTTATAGGCTGTTTAGTGCCTACGATTAATTTCTTCTTATTAACAAGGAGAGTTGAGTGCTTGTATCAGTTTAAGACTTCCTAGTGCTTTCCAGCAGGTTTTAAATCAAGTGCTAGTCACAGGGATGCTTAAAGGTAAGATGGAAAAAAAATGGTTTATCCTAAACACTGCAGTGTGCACTAGAGGAGTTAGATGTGAAAGTTACAGTAAGCATTGTTAATGTTAAACTAAAAAACAAATATAAAGTTTTTTCTCTACATTCCCCACTCATCTCAGTGGCATCCATCCAAATCCTGGACGCATTTCTCTGTCCCCGTCTATCCACAACTCTTCAACTTCACCAACTTCAACTGCTTCTCTCAACCAAAATAATAGTCTACTTCTAATGAACTTGCATCTTAGGCACATCTGCAGCAAACTACCCAACTTGCATGCCTACATGTCATCACACACCCCTGATATACTCATAGCCAAAGAAGCCTGTATGAAACCAGTTACCAAATACTAGGAAATGCATCCCCCAGGTTATAACATCTTTAGAAAAGATAGACAACACAAAACAGCTGGTGGCATCATTGTCATTTATAAAAACACACTAGAACTAATTTCCTATCCCTCCCCCAAACCAACTTCCCCAGTGCTGAAATAATCATCAACTTCCTTCAAATCAATAAGCATATCAACAAGCACAAAGGCATATGCATCACAGCAATATATATATATATATATATATATATATATATATATATATATCCCTCCTGTCAACAAAGGCATATGCATCACAGCAATATATATATATATATATATATATATATATATATATCCCTCCTGTCAACAATATTCCAGTACTGGAAGATATTCTGTAATGGATCTCTCATTAGCTTAGGAGTTCTTAACATAGATTACCTACTTATTAACTCAGACACCACTCCTTTCTCTCCATTAATCTTTTTGGCTTCACCCAAATGAACACTTCTGCTACTGGAATAGATAAGTGCAGCAACAATTAGCATTAGCCTGGATCCTCACCACTACCTCTGACAAAACAAGCATTGCTGGCTGTTTATCAGACACTATCAGTGATCATCGTGCCACCTTTGCATAAGACAAAACAATCATATATGTGAAAAGATCATCTATATCCATATGCATAACCTCTCCTCTTTCAACATTAACACCTTAACAAGTTACTTTTAGAAATACAACTGGGATATCCTAAAAAGTAGCCCTGATGAAGGTGTAACTCACTTTAATGTCACATAACATTCTAAATAAACTAGCTCCCATTAGATGTAAAAGAATCAAATCTAACCCCACCCCATGGCTCATAAAAGAAACCAAGCAAGTCATGTTAAACAGAGGTAAAACCTGAAAAGTCTAGTCAAAGGATAAAACACCGAAAGTGGTATTGTAAACAGCTTAGAAGCATGTCTAAGTAAAAAAAATCAGATCTGACAAATCTGCATATTTTACAAAGCTCTAAGACAAACATCAACAGTTAAATTTTTATATTCTACAGTAGATTATTATACCCAAGCCAAACTACCACCTCAACTACTATCAATAACTCTGACACTACTAATACATAATTTAATACTCATTTTATTCAAGCTGTCCTTTACTTAAACTCAAAACTACCTCCGTTCTTAGTGTCCCTACCAGCCATAATCACCACCATACTCCCTTTTGTTTCCAACCAGTACCTACCATCATCATCAATAAGCACCTTCTAACACTAAAAGATCACCCTCAGCTGCCGACAGCCTACCACCTGAATATCTCAGACTTGCTGCCAATGCTACAACATACCCTGTAGCCATACTGATAAGTTGATCCATCAAGGAGGGCCACATCCTTTCTATCTATAAAAAAATCCCACATTATTCCTCTTTTCAAAGGGGGAACCTCCAGCGTCCTCTCCATCTACTGACCCATAGGGGTCTATTTCACTTCATCGAAGTTTACTTACCTTGAATGGGTATTCATTGAGCTGACATCGTCTAGCAGCCCTTCATCAAAGGTTCATACCAGCAAAAGTTTTTCCCAAGGAAGGAAGTCACTTGGCCAACAAACAGAAATTTGCCCTTTTCCCCACTGTAGTAGTGCGATCTCAGAGTTGGTATATATATTAGTAGGGGGGGGCTATACCCCCCACTTTGGTGGGTTTGATGTATTGTGGCTTGTGTGTAGGTAGGTATACTGGCCAAGTGATTTCTGACTGTAAGAAAAACATTTGCTGATGTGAACATTCAATGAAGAGCCATTCGATGAATAGCTATTCAAGGAAAGTAAACTTCAATGAAGTGATATATCCCAGACCCATAGCTATCCTGCTACCCAAATCCAGAATGCATGCATTCCCAGGCCCTATCACACCTACTCAATAACAGTCTTCTTTCTACCACTCAACACGGTTTCTAGCCTCAACAAAGCACCATTACCACTCTATTTAATTTTATTGATGCCGTTAATACTAACAAAAATGGTGGCAACCAAGTCTTCTCCCTCTTCCTAGAAATGTCTAAAGCATTCAGCATATGTTCCCACCAGCACCTGCTGCACAGATGATCTTCCCTAAGACTCATCCCTCAGCTGGTTCTGCAGTTATCTCATGAACAGATACGTTGTTAAATGGAAACACAATATCTCCCCTTTCCTCACAGTCTCTGAAGGTGTACCTCAGGAATATATTCTAGGTCCCCTACTATTCAGCATTTTTACTGATAACTTTCACAAAGCCACTATGGATGCCAGTATTGTTCAATACACAGATGATGCCACTTTAATGTGCTCTACACCAAATCTCCCTCTACTTCTTAAATTAACACAAGACTCCTTCTCCTGTATTGAGTCTTAGTTTGCTGACTATCAACTACTTTTAAATACTAATAAATAAATAAATAAATAAAATAATGCTGTTTACACCCAAATCTCTGTCACCACAGAAATTGTCGTTTACTATCTCCTCTGTGAATAATACTTTTTTGTTTAAATTAAACAATAAACACCTTAAATAAATTATCAGTTATGACATAGGCAATCGTACATTTATATAAATGAAAACAAACCATACTGACATAATTTTAGTTGCAAACATTATACACCACTTATAACCTATTCAGTCACTGTCAGTCAAACATTACATAGCTCATTCAAATCCTGACTTTTACACCTCATTACTCATCTGCATGTATACTTCCCACGATTTCCTTATTTTCTATGTAATTTGCGCCTGTCCTTTTTCTAAAGATCCCATTTCTAGTTGTTTTATATCTGTTGCTATATTCACTGCTTCTAGTACAGTTGGTTTAGACTTTGATTTCCATTGCCTAATAATTGCTTTTTTGGCAGCCACCATAATTAGACTCAAGAGCTTACTATGTCTAGGCAATTACAATTCTGTATCATAGCTCAAAAAATTATTTCCTTAGTAATACCAATTTGCTCACCCAGTATTTCTGATAGAGTAGTCTGTAGGGAATTTTTAAAGTCTGCCAACTCATTACACTCCCAAAGAATATGTTCCCATTACCTCTTTCCTTCCCCATCACACCGTCAACATTTGCTATCTACCAGAGGAAAAAGTATTTGGAGTCTACTTGGGGTATAAAAATACCTATGTAAACACTTCTAAGCAAAGATCCGAAATCTTCTAGACTTTGTTGCATATTTGTTTCTTCGTGAATTGCTTATCCAGTCTTTCTTCCCAATATTTTCTAACCCTCTCTGATTGATTCTTATAGTTATCATGTAATATTTTATATTCTCTACTAATTATTCCTTTTGTAGCAGGGGCTTCTGTTCTACATTCTACTTAAAACTCCACCAGTACTGGTCTTTCACTTAGGATCACCCTATTTCTTTCTGTTTGCCTATACTCTGATATCAATCCTTGATAGTGAAGGCAGTCTCTAGCCTGCAATCCAAATAAATTATTGGCCTCTTCCCATTCTATTACCTTTCCCTCTCTGATTATTTGCTCCCAATACTTTGGTTCTTTTGCCAGTTTTCTCCAAGAAATTTCAGCCCATTCTTGCCTGTTGTCTCTATCCCTAATTGCAGTCATCCCTATCGGCAGAATCACTTTTTTCCATTCCTGTGTCGGCTTAGTTCTTAGAATACTTTCTGCTACTTTATGAATTTAATATTCTGTATGGTTATTGCTATTCTCTTAAGGATCTGCATCCAAAATCCCAGTCTCTCCTTGTTTCTTAAGCTTCCTCCCTGTTTCATCATCATCTCTTTCTGATTTGAATTATAGGTTTTTGCTTGTGCTAGGTATTAACTCTGTAGCTCTGAAATACCCATTCAAAATGGGTAATCCCAGACCGCCTTATTCTATTGGTAGAATCAGGTTTTCTCACTTGACATGGCTTGCCGTCTTCACCTCACAGATAAAATCCTTCAGCTCTTTATTAATTGCTATCCACAACTTCTCCTCTAGTTGATAAAAATATGCCTGACCTGTGTACAAAGCTAAAGAGACTAAAAACATTTTAACCGCTTATATTTTGCTATATCCATATCCATAAAACAGAGCTTCCAGTTTCTCATTGTTTGTATTATCTTTTTAATCTCTTCCCACATATCCATAGCTGCCACACCAGAATCCTTTTTAATCCATATTTCTAAGTGCTTCATTTTATCATATCCACATAAATATGGATGTTGCTGAACCAATTCATATGTGGGTACATAATTTACAGCTATTGTCTTTGTTTTAGCTTCATTAATTTTGTATCCGGAAAACATTTGAAACTATCTTCATAATACTGTTGTTGTGTCTTTCGGCTTTTCCCGGTTAGGGGTCGCCACAGCGGAACTCTGGTCCGCTAATGATTGGCAGTAGATTTTTACGTGCCGAGTTTCCAGCTCTGACACACAACCTTCAAAGAAGGTACGCCCATTCACGCATGTCTTCACACAGAAGATGCTCTAGCTGAGAATTGAACAGGACAACGTCTTACTGTGAGGTGACAACGCTACCGCAGCACCACCACCGCAGTCTAAACTATCTTCATAACACTGAAATGTCCTTTTCCAGGTTTATCAGATATAAAATAATATCTTCTGCAAATAGAGCCAGCTTTCCTTTACCAATTGTAGCCATTATAGACATAAGTAGTTTATAAACATAGTTTAGGTTGAAATGTGCCTGTATGAAGCTGGATGTGATGGATCTTTGCCCTCTTTAGGTATTACAGCCACCAGTGCTTACTTCCAGGATGTTGGTGCTTCTCCTCCTCTTAAAATACTGTTAAACAAAATTTCCAGATCATTATCAGTTTTTCCCTCCTAGCTTCCAAACTTCCACAGGAATGCCATCTGTTGTTGGGGAATTTGCAATGGATTGGTTGTACATCACCAATTTTATCTCATCTCCTCCTGTCATAACTGTTAGTAACTGAGCCTCATCTGCCGCTAACCTTGGCATATTTAATTCTTCCATAAACATTTCCATTTGTACCTTTTCTTAATTTCCATATTTGTCTACTTTATACAAACTTTCATAAAATTAAAATTTTTCTGCAAATACCTTAAGCACATCACCCAAGCCATCTAAATAAATAACCAGAGTTTCCTGTATTGAACCAAGCATTTTCTAACAGACTCCTTTAGGAAATCTCTAGCATCATTTTAACTTCTTCCTTCCCATCTGTAGGCAACACCCATCCTGACAAATCTTCATTCTGTCTTACATAATAAACTTGAAATCTGCTACAGTAAAATAAAAGTTTGCATCCAGCCTACCAAATTGTACTTACCACTGTCTAGCACTAGAACACATAAACTAGCTTGAACTCCAAATTACCTTACCAACATCCAATGACTTACTGCCCATAAGATAATACACAAACCTGCCACGTCCTTCTCTAAAAAACTTATTCAGAAAGTACTATGCACCTAGGGATGTATGCTGACATAACAAATGTTTCCTGACATGTACCAAATCACAAAACAGTATAGATAGTTCTCTATATCTCTGTAAAAAAGTGCTGGCACTTCATTCTACTCACTATGTAACAAGAAACTAATACCAGTCTTTAAGCACAACCTAAAACAACATCTAACTTCATAATGGCAAGTTCCTCGTCCCATCTTTGCTAATTTCACTCCCTCTTTCTTATATATGTCTTTTCCCCCTTAACTATCCCTCCACTTCACTCACATTTTTTCCCAATTTCTCCTCTCTAATCTCTCCCTCTCATTTTACCTCCACCTCAATGCCTTCTCTCTATCCCTGCTATCTTATTCTTTGATATCTACACAGAGTCCATCATCCACTTGTCAAAATCTTCTGTTACTGCACACTCGCTCTACTTTTTCTCAACCCCCCCACTCCCTCAATTAACCTCTTGCACTTGCACCTTATATCTCTTATGTGATGCCCTTCACCTGAAATTAGTAATATCAATATAAAACCACTGCATATTAATAGGAAAGACTAATAAGCATACTATAATATACTCCTCTGTTTAGTGGCTACAATATGTTTAAAATGTTTTACTTCTGTCCTAGTATTTTAAATTAAATGTTGAAGGTGTGTGAAATTTTGTAGTGTTAATCATATCAAGTTGATGTTTATAATTGTTGTATATCTGCTGTTGAACATGATATCTTTGGGGAACTTTTCTTCCTGGACCTCCACTGAAAAAAGGACTTGCTGCCAGTTGGACTTTTCTGGTAAACAAATGATAATAAATAAGGGGAGCGCAATGGCTTCAAAGTATGTGTCTGACCCATAGTCCATGGTGGCTGTGTGGACTACACTAGAGGGAGCTATATAATAAGATGAGTGGTTTGAGGAACCAGCTTTGGCCACAGCTGAGTCACCTACCTAAATCTGAGAAAAATTATCAGCCTGCTGTGTTGGCATAGGCTGCTTAACATTCTTTTTCTATTAGGATCTGGAAGGCGGTCTGACTGAGGTACAGGTACATTGTTTCATGGTGAAGCTTAAAATGGTGCCGGATTCCCACAGAAACTTAGCAGCAGTAGTCAGTAAAACAAGAAAGTAGCAAAAAAGTATGTTTTCTCCTCACAAAAACAAAGTAAAAGGTACACAACACTTTCCCTAGCCCCCAAAACTAAAATTAACCTCAGTTTCTCCACAGAATAAGTAGTTTGAAACAACTTTTGCCTCAAAAGGAAAAAAGTGCACTGCCATTTAAAAGTGCATATAAGTAATGAAACAGTCAACCAAAACACCTTTTTCTTAACTTAAAAGTACTTCTTTTTCAGAAAATATATGTCCACCAAGAAAAAAGTAATGCAGAATATTTTTCCCCAAAGGGAATGTATCAGCCCAGTAAAGAAACAGCATTAGCCAAACATTGACTCTCAAAAGCCCACAGAAGAGTAGTCCTCTCTGCCACAGGAAAGCTCTAAAGGGCTTGGCACTCAAACCTGACTTGTAATTAGCTCATCTCATGATGGCTTGTTAGCCTAATCACATGTTTAATCACATGGAATAGCCGACTCCAGATCCAGCTCCAGACAAGTGGAGTACCTCAGGGTTCAGTCCTGGGACCGCTCTTGTTTGGCATCTACTTCTGTGAAGTACAGACCAACACTAAGGGACTCTGGCTAACAAAGTTCGCAGATGACTGCAAGCTGGGAGCTATTATTGAATCCTCAAATTATGTGGATACTCTATAAAAGGACCTTACAGAAACAGATATGTGGTGCCAGAACAATGGGCTCAAGCTCAATGCCAAGAAATGTATAGTTATCCCCTTTGGGAAAAACATGTACCCGTGAATTACCACATAGGTGGCAGTACACTAAACACCAAAAGTGTGATAAGAGACTTGGGACACAGGTGGACAGTGGTCTCACCTTCGATAACCACATTGCCACAACAGTCAGGAAATCATTCTATGTGGCACACCTCATCACTAAGGGCTTTTCATCCAGAAAATAGGAGGTCATTGTCCCACTGTACTCATCTCTCATTAGACCCATTATAGAGTACAATGCCCTGTTTAGTATGTACTTCTCAAGACAGCTGCAACAACTGAAAAGGCCACAGAAATACCTCACTAAAAGAATCACAGGCCTAAAGCAGATGCCCTACGCTGACCTCCTTAAAAAACACCAGCTATACTCTGTTACATATCATCTACTCAGAGGCGATCTCTGATTAACATACAAGGCCATGTCAAACCCAGAGCTGTTGGACATGCTGCACTTAAAGAAATCCCAGTCACTCAGAGCCACACGCTCCAGGGATCTAAACCTTGTCATCGCAATAAACAAAATATGCTGGAGGGATAGGTTTCTGACCCAGAGACTCCCCAGACTCTGAAATAGACTGCCTATACATGTCAAGCAGAGCGCCACTTTGGCCCTCTTCAAAAGGAACATTGACGATTGGATGGGAGAAAGGAAATTCACCTCTGGGATCACGTCAGTCACCCTGCTAGACAGGGGTCCAGGGAAGTAAATAGTGTGGGAAGAAATAGCCAGGGAATTGTTATGGTTAGGCTTGTATAGACCCTAGGGCCAATAGCCTAGTACCAACCTATGAACCCTAAAGCTTAGGAAACTAGCTGGCTATTATATCCTATGCAGGATATAACCCATACAGACTACTACAACAATGATGATGATGATGAACATAGTGCTGATTTGCAGTCGTGGTAGTTGCTGGCAGTTCAGAGGCATGCAAATTACCTGATATTAAGATCTTTCCTCATTGCAACTAACATGTCTCTGAATTGCATTTCCCTGCTACAATAAAACAGCTGTTTATTGGCTACAGCTGTCACTGCTTGTGGTGGGGTTCTTTCTGAATTCCCGGGTGGGTAATTGAGTTAGAGAAAGAAAAATGAGTAAGTTACTTGAAATACAGACTGATGCAGAAAAGTAAAATATAAGTTTTTCTATCCTATTCCTTAATGTAAACAATGTAAGAAATGACAGCAGATGGTTCAATGGTGTAAACAGTTAAACTATTAAATAATATGCTTATTAGCTGCATGTTTAAATAACACAAAGCAGAAGCAGCAGTTAAGCAAGTATGGGGAGGGAAGATCATAAGGCTTATGGGTAATATTTTATGTTCTGGAATTATAGTGTATAAGATGAATTATATTACAATATATGAAGTCACTATTGTTTGATCAGGATGGTTAGTGGTATTAAAGGGTAGGTTCATAGGTTAGTACTAGGCTAACTGCCCTTGCGAGCCATTTTAAGCCTAGCCAGTTATCCCCTGTAAGATTCAAACCCTGTACATTGGGTTCGTAAGGCAAACACCTTAACCATTAGGCCACCCTCCCAACAAACGTATGGTAGTTTCTACATTTACATTAGGTTCTAAAAGAACACAACTTTTTCAGGAATTAAAAAAATATACTTGAATGTTAGCATGAATCTAGTGGTTTGGGGAGACTTTAACTGTGACATTAGGGGAAGAAAAAATAGTAAAGGAGCAAAGGTACTGTATATAAAGAACCTTTTTCACAATTTCGACTAAATGTAGGACAGGAGTATGAAGGGAAATGTAGAGAAATACATGTATTTTTGTATTATGGGTGAGATTAAAGAAAGCTAATATTGGGACTTTTATTTTGTGGAGTTTTGATTATGTAGCAGAATAGTCTGTTTTTGGAAAGTAACAGCTTATTGAAGAGGGTAGAGGATGTAAGAGATTAAATGGGCATTTCTCAACATTACAGTTGTCACAAGATGAACAGATGTTATTTATAGAACAATTACAGCTTAAAGGTTTTTATGAGAATTGATTAAATTGGTGGGATGACTACAAAAGAAGATACAAGAATATGTACATTCACATGGAATGTTTGGTATGTGAGTAAATAAAAATATGAAAAATTAGAAGTTATATAAGGTAATAATGAGATGACACTGACACAACAAAATTAATATTTACTTTTGAATGAAGCAAAAATTTCAAAAGTATAAATTCCAGTCCCCTCTTGTCTATTGTCTGTATCCCTAATTGCAGTCATCCTTATCATCAGAATCTAATTTCTCTGTTCTTGTGTTGGCTTAGTTCTTAAAATGCTTTCTGCTACTTTATGAATATAATATTCTGTATGATTATTATTATTCTCCTTAAAGGTCTGCAGCCAAAATCCCAGTCTGTCCTTGATCTTCATGTTTCACTGTTGCAGTCATCACACTTAGGTTATCTGCCTGCAGATAGCCCTCAGTTGGCCCGAATACCAAAGACTTAGTATTTCTGCGTCAGATACTGTCGCTCCAGGATTGACATCAGTTCATCAGGGGTATAAAAACTGGCAGCCGATGCCATTACATCAGTCTTTCTTGCTGAGGAGCCCGAAGCAGTTCACTAGTGCCAGTCAGCCGCTACCTGAATTTTTGTTTTCGAATTGAATAATCCTGAAGTCTTCTAAAGCTAAGTACCCCGATGGGGATCCTTTTTTCTTGATCTAACAGATGTCAGAAAAAGTTAACAATTGTCTTGCCTGTGGAAAGCAAATACGTCACAGAGATTTTCATTTTTACTGCGTCACCTGTTTATGCCCAGACCACGACGTCCCTCACTGTCAGTTTTGTGCCTTGTTTAATGCCTGAACCATTCGTCATCAGGCTGTCTTTGTCACTAAATTATTTCTAGCTCGATCTCTGTATTCTGAAATGGCTTTGGTAAGCCATCTGACTACCAATTTTCTGAAAAAACTTAAGGATAAAGACAGAGACAGACCGCATAGGTCCAAAACTGCCGACGACACTTTCGTTAAGCTAGTCGCCAGTCTGCCAGTACTCAATGAAGTGCCTTTGCAGCCCCACTTCAATAGATTCACAGGCCTCTGCTGTGACCCATTTGGAGTCCAGTATGCTGTGGGATGCTTCTTCGACTATGGAACCCACGGATGTCTCTACCTTGGATGGGTCCAGAGCCGCTGTGCAGGCACCGGCTTCTGAGGCAGTTCTTTGCTCTACCGATGTTCGAATCAAACCACTGACTTCATTTCTAACCAAAACTACCGGGTTTCTTAGGCCCAAAGTATGCACTACGCCTAGAAAAGTGACAACCAAAACACATGCTCAGGCTCCCATGCCACAAAAACAAATGTTTAGAATGGCTGAAGACCTTATTATGCTGATTAGGGGAAGTCAGCCTTCTCCTGCAAAGAGACAAAGAATCCAGTCCCCTTTAGGTTCTACAGACCAGGTGTCCAATGACTCTGACATTTCTCTGATTATGAAGACATATCCTTATCCACCTATGAGGATTCACATGCAGTGGAATCCATTCCCTCTGCCTCCCCTCCAGAGGATTTTTCTTTTGGTGAAACCTTGCATACTTTGAGAGCATTTCCATTGGGAATGCCAAGACTATCCTCAGTCCAAAAAGAGACTCAGAGAATTTTTAGAGTTGCCTTAGCACAGACCTTTAGCTATACCCCCTGTTCTGGATATTGTGGATGATGTTTTTATCCAAATCCAGTCTTACTCTTGACACTTTACCTCCTGCCCCTAGGAAACCAGACCGGTACTACAGAATACCTGATACTCACAAGTTTCTTTTCAAGAATTGTTTCTTGAGCTTTCCTGTTTCATTTTCATCCCTTTCCACTTTGAGTTATAGTTTTCTGCTTGTGCTATGTATGCCTTAACTGTGTAGCTCTGAAATACCCTTCAAATTGGATAATCCCAATCTGCCTTGTTCTACTGGAAGAATCATCTTATCCCATTTGACTATTGCCTTCTTCCCCTCCCAGATATCTTGTAGCTAATTATTAATTGCTATCAACAATTTCTCTTCTGGTTGATAAAAATATGTCTGATCTGTGTATAAGATTAAAGGGACTAAAAACATTTTAACTGCTTTTATCTTACTATCCATTTCCATATAACAGAGCTTCTATTTTCTCAGTTTTTCTATTATCTTTTATTTCATCTCTTCCCACATATCCGTAGCCACTACATCAGAATCCTTTTTAATCCATATTCCTAAATACTTCATTTTATCATGTCCCTATAAATATGGGTATTGCTGAACCAGTGTGTGTGAGTACATCATTTACTGCTATTGCCTTTTGTTTTAACTTTGTTAATTTTGTATCCCAAAAATATATAAACTGTCTCAAAATGTTCCATAACACTGTAATCTCCCTTTCTGGTTTTGTTAGGTGTAAAATAATATAATCTGCAAATACAGACATTTTTTTCTTGACTACTATACTAATTATATCCTTGAATTTCTGAGTCCCCTGTTTTCTTTGCCAATGCTTCTAAATATAATGCAAATAACAAAGGGGGAAGAAAGACACACCTGCCTGGTTCCTCTGCTCAAGCAGAAATTTTCAGAGAGGACCCAGTCATGGTTTAGTTTTGAAATGGAGCTGTATGAAGCTGGATCTGATGGATCTTTACCCTCTTTAAGTATTACAGCTACCACTGCTTTCTTCCAGGATGTTGGTACTTCTCCTCCTCTTAAAATACTATTAAAAAAACCTTCAGGATCTTTATCTTTTTTTCCCTCCAAGCTTCCAAATTTCCAGAAGAATACCATCTATTCCTGTGGACTTTCTTTTAGATTGGTTATACATCACCATTTTTATCTCATCTCCTCCATTCCTGTTAGCAACTGAGCCTCATCTACTTTCCATAAACATTTCCATTTGTATCATTTCTTGATTTCCATATTTATACAGGCTTTTATAGAATGTCCATAATATTTTTAACACGTCAAGTTCTACAGGATCTCTTATTAACCTTCCTTGTTATAGGCTCCCTAAACTTGGCGACAACCCTTTCTACTTTTTGTTGCCTGAGTCATTGTGCTAACAATTTTTGTGCTCTAGTTATTATCAAAAAACAATTGCATAACTGCAATCTTTCTAAACTCATGCACATTATTGAGGTAATCCCTTATTTTCTGTTTAGGACTCTGCAGTTGCTCCTTTTCTTATTTTGTGAGATTTCATTCTATTCTGCAATACTTCAAAATTTGTCAGTCCCTCTAAATAATTATTGTTACTTCTTAATCATACCTCCCTTTCTTTAGTTTCCATCCTCTTTTTAAACTCCACTTTAATTTTATCTCACTCCCTAGTTATATTTTCAGAATAAATTTCTGTCTTCTCTAATAGCTCCTGAATAATTTCCACCACCCGTTCCTTAAATTCCTCTCTTTTCAACAAATAGGTGGGAAACCACCAGTGTCTCATTTTTATTTCAATACCCTGTGTTATTTTAGTTATTATTGACACATGATCTGAAATAGTTATTGGGTACATATCAAGACCTTCAATTAAATATACTTACTCCTGTGAAATGTAAATTTTGTCTAGCCTTCCCCAGTTTTTGTATGTTGGGGAATAATGTGTAAATTCACTGCAAACTCTTATTACTGAACTCATATCTTCCATGTCAAATATTTTCATAAATTTCTTAAGTCTAACCTCCTTCGACATCCCTCCTCTGAGCCAGTGATCAAGGAGCCTCAATCCCCACCTCTGATACTTGTGGGAAATGTTCAGTTTGAGAGAAAAATAAACATACACAGAATTTTCAGATGCAGCTGTCTGCACCAAGCACAATTTCCCTTAAGAGCACACAGGGAATGCACACACTAATCCTAGTGCTGGACTTCCTCTCCAGACCCCAAATACACCACACTGACCACCTCAGATTTGAATACTGAACCGGGTGTTCCAAGCCAAGTCCTCCACCACCTTCTATGTGAAATCAGTGCTCTGTGTCCCTGTTTCAAGTAACTGACACACAGTCTTTGAGATTTGATTTTCACACACACTGACACCTGGGAAAGGCTGGCACAGATTTACCCACAATGCCACCTCCACCCAGACTATAGGATAGATACTACCACCAGAACACCCCAAAGCCAACTATTCGAAGGCTCTTAACGGGGTACCCAATTATACTTAGTAAAATTAATACTTATATAAATGGTAATGTTCAACCAAGCAGCAAGACATGTAGAAGACTGCAGCCACAGTGCCACTAAATAAATGCAAGTACTCTCAAAGGTTAAATATTTTCTAAAAGACCAGCCACATTGAAAGGTATAGCTATATTTAATAATAAATAATAAAACAGAAAACATGAAAATACTGTATATCTATTTATAGTAAACACCAGAGTTTCATTTCACAGGAAATATGAAAAACAATACAGATACAGAAAAAACAACATGTAGCTAACTTCACTATATTTTACTAACTGAATGAAGAATGAATATTCCCTGGTTACTTACTAAAGCAAAGCAAGATGAAGTGGATGAGTGTCTTTGTTGTAAGGTCCAAGACAGAGTGCCGAATGCTACTGACACACCTCTCACTAGTATCTAAATACAGATGTTCTTCATCTCACATTGCTGCAGTCCTTACACTTGGGTAGTCCGCTGTCCTCGGTCGGCCCGACTATCAAAGTATAAGGCTGACGTCGGTCAAGGCGCATTTGACTGACATCAGGACGTCAGGGTACAAATGCGCATGACCGACGTCATATCCTCAGTCTTTTTTGCCGCATGGTCCGATGCAGAAGCAGCTTTGCAAGTGCCGGTTGGCGTTCTGAAATTTTTCGATTCCGGAGTTTCAGACCGACTCAAAGTTGGCTAAGTACCCCGTTGGGGAATATTTTAGTTTTTTCTTGCCTCAGTGGTTTACCGGATGTCAGAAAAAGTGAATAATTGTATTTCTTGTGGGAAACAAATACCGCATAGAGATTACCATACTTTGTGTATTCCTTGTTTAGGGCCTGAGCACGACGTTGTTGGGTGCCGCTCTTGTGCTAGATTCAATAAACGCACTATAAAGAGAAGGTTAGATTGTGCCAGGTTAGTCTTCGGGAAGCGGTGCAATTATAAAATGCCGTCGGATGCTCCGACATCCGCTTCCTCGAAGAAGTGCAAGGACAAAGCTTTTAAGCCTAGGCTAGAAGAACCGTCCGTACCGGACGCCGGTTCTTTAGAGGTGTCGGTGGAGCCGGTGGTTCCACCGGAGGTTTCTTTGGGTTCCCAGGGAGAGACTTTGTTGTTGCAGGATGTGGCCTCTCAGGAGGCAGGTCAGGCTGAAGGGGCTTCTCAGGCTACTATACTACCCTCTCTTCCTAAGGTGGTTAGGCCCTCTCCTTCTGTTTCCAAGGCTTCTCCCAGAGGCAGGCCAGGTTTAGCTTCAGTTGGTGTCACCCCTAGTTCTTCTGGAACTGTGCCCAAGAAGCATATGCTTAAAATGGCAGAAGATTTGATTACTTTGATTAGGGGTTCCTTGCCCCCTCCTGATAAGAGGCCTAGGGTGGAGCCTGAGTTAGGGAGTTTTGAGCAGGCTTTGGATGTTTCAGAGTCTTCGGCTGAAGACTTGCAGGAGTATTCTCCTTATTCTGATTCTGAGGTGGATGATTCTACTCCTTCTGCTTCTCCTCCTGAGGATTTTTCATTTTCGGAAACTCTTCATTCCATGAGGGAACATTTTAAGTGGGAAGGTCAGGACTTCTCTGATTCCAGGAAAAGGCTTAGGGAATTTTTGTTTTTACCCCAGCATAGGCCTTTGGCTATACCTCCTGTTTTGGATGTGGTAGAAGATGTTTTTTCAGAGGCTTCTCTTAATCCTGATTCTTTGCCTCCTGCTCCTGTTAAACCGGATAGGTATTATAGGGTGCCTGAAGCTCATAAGTATCTTTTTAAGAGTCCTAGGGCAGACCCAGAAACTGTTAGCCAGGGGCCTAAAGGTGTTAAGGCTTCTGTTGTCAAGAATCCGGTTCCTTCTGATAAAGAGGCCAGGGCTTTGGATAGATGGGGAAAGAAAGTTTATACTTCCTCCACTCTAGCTATGAGGGCCTTGAATTGCCAGTTTCACATGTTGAAATACCAAAATTATCTCCATTCACAATTGAAGTCTAAGGTTGATGCTCTGGCGGAAGGTATTGATTGTAAAGAGTTGCAAGATTTAGTACATGTTTCTGAACAGGTGGGTAAGCATTCTTTGCAATGTGGTTTTGATGCTGTACAGGCCTCGTCTAGGGTGGCTGCTACTGGGTCAGTTATTCGCAGGCACGCCTGGCTGAGGGATCAGAATTTATCTGACCATGTTAAAACAAGGATTTTAGATGCTCCTTTACAATCTGATGTGTTGTTTGGTTCTCCTGTTGAGTCTGTTTTAAAGAAAATGGAAGACAAGGCTAAGTCTATGCAGACTGTTAAAGATTTTTTGCAGGTTCAGCCTCCAAAGTTTAGTAGAAATTGGCCTGCTAAAGGGTGGATGTATCCTTCTTATGATTCCCAGTCTAGGGGTAGAGCTAGACGTGGTAGGGGCAGAGCTCAGGGCTCTTTCAGGCCTAGGACAGGGAGTTCTCCTGCACAGTCTTCGGGTGAGGGCAGGGGTCAGTCCTTTCGTAAACAGACCCAATGACCTACCTTTTCAGCTGCCAGAGCCTTCTTGTCTGGCAGCGCCTTTGGGGGGAAGGTTGGCACTTTTCAAAGAAAATTGGAGTGTAATTACCCAAGACAGATGGGTATTGGATATCATACACCACGGTTACAGGTTTTATTTCCATACCTTGCCTCCTTTCAAAGGCATGCCAGACGTTCCTCCTCCACAAAGAATAGAGGCTCACAAGCAAATTTCTCTGTTACTCCAAATAGGGGCCATTCAGCCAGTCCCTATGCCAGAGGTGGGCCTAGGATTTTATTCTCGCCTGTTCCTAGTACCAAAGAAAGGGAACACGTGGAGACCAATTTTGGACCTATCTATCCTCAACACTTATCTGGACATTCCCAAGTTCAAAATGTTGACGTTACAGCAGCTTTTACCTCTGCTGGGCAAAGATCATTGGATGGTAACTTTAGATCTCAAGGAGGCTTATCTTCATGTTCCTATCAGACTGAGTTGCAGGAAGTATCTGCGTTTTCGAGCTGGGAATTCTCATTATCAGTTCTCTGCATTGCCCTTTGGCTTATCTACTGCACCCAGAGTGTTCACGAAAGTTCTGGCTCCAGTGATAGCTTTCCTCAGGTTAAAAGGAATACAGATTTATCCTTACTTGGACGATTGCCTGATTCTGGCTCAAGGAAAGGACGAACTTCTTCATCATTTACACTATGTGATAGCAGTGCTAAGATGCCTGGGGTATTCTGTGAACGAAATAAAGTCCAGTCTAGTACCCTCTCAGGACATGTGCTTTCTGGGTGTGAGACTGAATACAGCATCCCAGATGGCCTTTTTGACCCCGGACAAACAAAAGAATCTTTCCCTTTACTTTCATCAGTTGTCTCATCTGTCCAGGCTGACTGCAAGGACAGTCCTTCAAGCCTTGGGGTTCATGGCATCTTGTATTCTGGTGCTTCCCAATGCCAAACTGCATATGAGGAAGCTGCAATGGTATCTCAAAAAATGTATGGACACAGCACTGCCAGGATTTGGACACTGTCATTCAAATAATACCTTGCATTCAAAAGGAATTTTTGTGGTGGGCTCAGGAATGTCACCTAAACAAGGGACTCTCTGTGACCCGGCCAGAGGCGAGTCAGATTCTAACGACAGATGCCTCAGACATAGCTTGGGGAGCTCATCTGAATGGAAAGTGGATACAAGACAAGTGGCCTGCCAGACTACAGCATCTACATATCAACTTGAAAGAGATGTTAGCAGTCCAGTTTGCATTAATAGCTTTCAAGGATTTACTTCTTCCAGGGCAGGTGTTGATTCTAACAGACAACACAACTGTCATGTGGTACATCAACAAGCAAGGCGGAACACATTCTTATCCCCTCTGCAGGCAAGCAATGATTTTGTGGGAGACTGCTCTCAGTTTACAGCTAAATCTTCAGGCAAGGTTTCTGCCAGGAGCACAGAACTCCTTAGCAGATGTGTTGAGCAGACAAATTATGGATCCCCACGAGTGGAAATTGGATCCTCATGTATTTCAGAAATTGACAGTGTCATGGGGAACTCCAGACATAGATCTGTTCGCTTCTCCACTGAACCACCAGCTGCCAAAGTTTTGCACAAAAAGGTTTCATCCCACAGCTTGGAAAGTGGATGCTCTTTCTTTCAATTGGAGCAATCTTCATGTGTATGCCTTTCCACCTCTGCCTCTCCTCCCAAAGGTACTACTGAAGGCCAGACAAGACAAGCCAAGGATGATTTTGATAGCTCCAGATTGGCCTCGACAGCATTGGTACCCATTACTGAGAAGCCTGGTACGGAAGCCTCCATGGCCTTTACCTTGATTCCACACCTGTTGTCTCAGGAGGACAGTCATTTGCTCAATGTCAAGCTTCACTCTCTGCACCTAACAGCCTGGCATATTCTGTTTTGAACCGTAGTGGGCCTCCACTTCCACAGCAAGTTTTGAATGTTATTTTGGAAGCTAGAAGGCCTAGTACAAGGAAAGTGTACGCAGATAAATGGAAGAGATTTTTATTTTGGAGTGCAGCAAAGGATTTTGATATTTCCGAGCCTAATTTAAGTGTGGCTCTTCAATATCTTACTGAGTTACTGGACAAAGGTTTGTCCTTCTCTTCTATTAAGGTTCATGCTGCAGCGATTTCAGCTCACTATGATTGTGACCCACCATTGTTTTCTCATCCTTTGTTCAAGCAATTTCTTAGAGGGGCAAAGAATATAAGACCCCCACGAAGAGCTCCTACGCCTGCTTGGGATCTCAATTTTGTGTTGGAGAAACTCACTCTACAACCTTTTGAGCCTGCAGCTACTGCTGAGTTAAAGTTTTTATCATGGAAGACTGCTTTTTTGTTGGCTATTACCTCTGCAAGAAGGGTTTCTGAGTTACAGGCCCTTATGGCGGTTGAGCCTTTCTTAATTTTCCATAAGGATAGGGTATCTTTACGTACTAATCCTTCCTTTATGCCTAAAGTGGTTTCTAGTGTGGCTTTAAACCAAACTATTCATTTGCCTACTTTTTATGCAAATCCCCAAAATAGAGGGGAGAAGATTTTGCACACTTTAGATGTACACAGGCAGTTGCGATATTATTTGGACAGAACTAAGGGGTTCAGGCAGTCTCAGCAGTTATTTGTTTCTTTTGCTTTGAGTTCTCAGGGCAAGCCTGTGTCAAAACAAACTATTTCTAAGTGGATTGGGTTTTGCATTGCTTTCTGTTATTCCCATCATGGCAAGGAAATTCCAGCTGGGATTAGGCCTCATTCCACTAGGGCTACTGCCACTTCGACAGCTTTTTGAGGGGTGGCAACTAAGGATATTTTGGAGGCAGCTACTTGGAGTTCAGTGCATACTTTCTCTAGGCATTATCACCTTCCACTTTACTCTAAATCCAGGGCTGGTTTTGCCACTGCTGTTTTGCAGGGCATTTTGGCAGCTCCTGCTTCCTTATAGTTTAGCCATCCACCCTTACCTCTGCTTTGGGATTCTACCCAAGTGTAAGGACTGCAGCAATGTGAGATGAAGAACATAGTACAGTTTTGTACCTACCATAAATGTAGATGTTCAAGATCCACATTGCTGCAGTCCAATTTACCCTCCCTCCTTCCCTCTTGGAGGCGGTTGTGTGGGTTGGGTTGTTAATAGGTGTATATTGTATATATTGTACATATTATTAGTGCTAGGATGGTTGGTTGTTGGTTTGCTGTCTTTTGGTTTTGACCTTTATTTCTAGGGTCTTCTGACATCTGGGGCAAGAAAAGACTGAGGATATGACGTCGGTCATGCGCATTTGTACCCTGACGTCCTGATGTCAGTCAAATGCGCCTTGACCGACGTCAGCCTTATACTTTGATAGTCGGGCCGACCGAGGACAGCGGACTACCCAAATGTAAGGACTGCAGCAATGTGGATCTTCGAACATCTACATTTATGGTAGGTACAAAACTGTACTTTTCAGTGCTGGCTCCACAACGATATTACATCAGATCACCTAACTCTGTGGTTCCCACACCATCCCCTCACTAGAAACTTGAGTCAGGATCTGACACAGATTTTACATACCTAGAACATTGCTAAGACTTATTATAGCATATAGAGACTGTAAAACAATTCCAATACTTCTACCCTTCCTGCAGAAAGACTTTTCATAGACATTGCATCTCTGGCTCCATTCAGACCTGTAAAATAGAATCTTTATGGACTAAACCAAGTCATTTAATTTCAGGTGAATTTTTAAGGTTAGCTAGGCTGAGCTTAACCCTTTCCCTTTCAGTATCCTCTGTTAAAATATATGCATTTCTGCAGTTACAGCAATACAACCTGATGTACATATATATTTCTTTTCTCTTCAGCAGGACCCATTGATACATTTTTAACACAAGCAGCTTAACAAGTACAGTTTAATGCAGGTATCTGTACAAATCAGTTTGCTATCCTGGCATATGTTACACATGCACTGCCATACTCTTTCTGGCACAGCTGGCACTATCTTGCATTGTCACACCTCCTTTGTTATACTTTCCCTTCTGAGTCTCCCCAGACACATCTTTGGTGCTGCAAATCAAGTTCCATTCCTCACAGGTAAGTAATATTCTTGGTGAAAGCTGATTATTTCTGCCAGAAGTTTCCTAACTCCATTATAGCTATTCTATGTAGAATTTAAATACATGCAGTGTAATCCTCTTCCCTTGCCAGCAGCCCCGTAGTACTACAAATCTACCTTTATTATCTTTTTTATCTTCCTCAATCACTATTGGAGCTGCTCTTGCAATTAATATAAGTACTCCTGTTTTTCTTTGTCCCAGATATTCCACTGAATAACCATCCTGAAATCATTTCTTTATCAACTTCACATGTTTAATTCTTTCCAAGTGTGTCTCCTGTAGCATAGCTATTTGCACTCTACATTTTTAATATAGTTCACTAGTCTTTCTTTTTTGCCTGTATATGCAGGACTATTGACATTTAAAAACATTACAGAAAGCATCATTGTATTAAAATGTTATTATTCCCACCTTTTATGTATATCAGCTTTTTTGTTAAATGTCTAGTTCCAGCTTTTGTGTTACATGCATACACTGTTTGGCAGGTTAACCTGTTTCTTGTCATATCCATTCAAGCCTATGTCACATCTTATAAAACGTTGTTTTATTGAAAACCCTCAAACAAACAAAAAAAAAAAAAACAAGCACACTCCCAAAGCCCCCCTAAAACCCGTTAACTTAATACTAACATACAAAATTATGTACATCTTCAAATGTTAAACTTTTACCGTCATAATAGGAACAAATGTCCCAAACTGGCAGCCACTCTGACAGATGAGTTAACCTAAAAGAAAGGTTATCCATGCTAAGACACATGGTGCAGCCTGTGCTTCTACTAAGTGCTGTCTGGTTTTATCTTATCTTTATAGCTCTCCCAGCTGCGAGAACACCTGGATGGTTTCAGAGAATATTATATGCTAGCCAGTTTCTCTTTCTTTCAAGCCAGTGCCTTTTTAGCAAATCATAGTCAATTTGTCTTTGTCAGATTGTCTCCATGAAGACATGAGAACCAGATACAAAACTGCTACCAAGCATACATTCATTCACTAGAAAAAAATGTATAATATTCAGCATTCTTTCCCATTCACTTACACTGTCTTAAAACTTGTTACCAGATCAAGCTAAGCTCCTTAATCCAGTCATTCCCCATGCAAGAATTAGAAAAAGTGCATTCAATTTTCTTTTGTCATATTCTTTTAACCAGATTTTTCTTCTTTTTTTTACATTGCAGTGCCTACATTTCTTAAAACTGAACAAAGAGAAAGAGAGAAGGGAGAAAGAAAAAAAAAAACAGGAACACCTGTTTACAATAGTATCCCTTTACACTCAAAACAACTGCTAAAACTTTACTTTATATTATGCAAAGACAATCATACACTAAAGAAATAGTACTATAAAGAAAACAATTGTTTTACTTAGTTACATTTTCCCTCCTCTTCTCCTCCCCTAAGTATTTTTCTGAACATTAATGACATGAAGTAGAGCAAATTCCACAAAAAGTCCAATATTTCCAAATTTTCTTGTTCTGGCATATTTCACATATTTTACAATTATAATTATTGCTTTGTAATCCCACTGGTGGTATTCCTGTTTATCTCCATCTCCCAGATCCTGTATCTACTTTATTTCCAGCATACTCTCAGTTCTTCTAGTTAACTCTCATGCTTCCTTCCTTCTCTCCAGCAGAAACATTGGAAAAGGTTTCCCTGGCATAGTCTTTTTGTGGTCTTTATTACCAGAAGAACAAGAAGCAGAATATCTTTCTGTTTCACAGCTCACTTTTTGTTGGACATACTTTTGTAATTTTTTCTTAGCATGTACTACATCAAAAATGATTTTGTCCCTCCAGAGAAGACTATTTTGAAGATAGCTGGGTACAGCAGTTTGAATGTCACACCTTCTTCTCCACATTCCTCAAATAGTGGAATAAACTTACTCCTCTTCCTGCCTGATGTACAATGAGCAGTCAATCTCCAAAAACACTCTGCTGTCCCCACTTATAGTACTTTGTTCTTCTGCCACGGTTTTGTCAGAATCAACTCCCTCTGCTGGTAGGATTGCATCTTTACTATTAAAGGTCTAGGTTGCTGTCTCATAGCCAGGTTTGGAGCATACACACAGTGTGTCTTTTCAACTAATAACTCCTACTGTGGAATACCAGTCCTGTTGCTTATTTGTGCTTTCATAAAACTAATATAGTATGTTTCTTCCAGCTACTCTAGTACAGCTGTAGATCTCATGTTTTCCCTACATGCTTTGTCTTCTAATTCTATTATTTTTTGAAGAATTTTTTCTTGAGCAGTCTCATATTCAGCCAGCCTTTTCTTTATTTCTATCTGATTTTTGCAGTTTTATCACCTCATCTGAATATCTGCTTAAAGCTTCTTCCATTTTTTCCAGCCTTTTGTTGTTTCAGTTGATATACTTTAACCAGGTCTGTGTGCAGTTGTTTTACACTTTCCTCTAGGTTACTGAAAGTCATGTCTGATGGTTGCACTGCTTTTTGCTGAGCAGTTGCAGAACTTTTCCCATTCCTCATATTCTGAAGCTATTTTTTTTTTCCAAGTCCTCTTAAATTTCTTTTTTCCTGCCAGCCAGGCAGTGCACTTACTAGCCAGTTACTGAAATTTACCCATGTCAAAGGAAAAATATACTTTAAAAATGATCAAAACATGGTAGGTTCAGGTTAAGGCACTTTACTCTTGCAGCAAGGAGACAAAAATGTGCTATTACAGAGTTTGTCTAACTAGAAACAGGAAATACTTTCATTTTTATACACTTTTTAATAAGACATTGCCTACCAAGCTGACGTAGCAAATTACAAGTCTTTTCATCATCACTTGTTGACCACCAGTCTCATGAATTTCTGCTGATTTATCAATTTTTGTGTGAAACTTTCTAAGGAAAACAACGTGGCCTTGGTTACCACCGGTTAGATACATGTTATGTTACCATTCAAGGTACTATGGCTAATTCAAGCACAAAACTAATGGTTCATTTCTCTAATAATCCTTTGTCTACATTATCTCCAAGCTTCTGCAGCTGCACATGTTCTCATACTTCGAACAGAGCTGATTGTTCAGAATCATTACATTTACAGAATATAGCATTGTTCATTCATTCGTTCCTGACCTAGCAGATAAGCACCTGCTTCTCAAGTACATTTCCAAAAGGCATAAACATGAATATTGCTGTGCTAGCAATTACTAGGCCAGAGGGCATCTTGCAAGTTTCAGAAAGCACACTGCAGTTTCAAAAAGCATCTTTTTCAGTTCTCATATGAAACTCAATTTATATATAAAACAGTGCATATAAAATAGAATGAAAAACGTGTTAACTCTTTTAACTACTAATTAGCATTAAGCATACACACATTAATACATATTTTTCTAACATTTCCCCCCTGTTAATACTTTTTAGTTCTATTTTCAAAAAGAATAAACAGTTTGCTTCTTTTCTTAACCTCTTCCAATCAGGATTTGCAGTTGAGAAAGTCATTCAGTTTAAACTTTATGAAAGTGTTTCACATTCTAGCAGCTCTTCAAATTCAGTACTCTGATACATAGTCTCAGAAACTGATATGTCTATAAATTCTTTGATTAATTTCTTCATGCAGGGGATTCCACAACAAACACAAACGCCTATTAGGAGTAATCCCACCCCAATGGCAATCAAAATGTTCATTAGGATGGAACCCCACCCCCCCCAAACAAATTCTGGAAAAAGTCCGTCAGAGGATTTGGGCCTGGTTTGGTCATGGCCGACACTTGCTGAATTACCTCAAGATGGTCATTAATCTCGTGCTGATGATCTGGAATAAACGCACCGCATTCTTCGTTGATTAAAGCGCACGTCCCACCCCTTGCCACTAGGGTGAAGTCAAGAGCCATTCGGTTCTAGAGCACTACAGTTCTCATTGCATTCAGTTCATCAGTTATCAGTTCAAGAGCAGAAAAAGTTGCATTACTCATTACTTCGAGAAGTTTAGACAGTTTTTGCAGCTCCCAAATCCATTTAACTGCGCCATATGCAGGTAATATGCCTGCCCACAATATGACAGTGTCACTCAAGTCCATGTGCATAAGTTTGGTTCCCACACTATGATGGTCTTTACAGCCCGCCTCGATCTGTCCCACTGGATTCTCAGGTTTTTTAACAGTCTTTTTGGTTACATCTCGGGTATTTTGAATATTTCCCTGAGGCAAGGCTGCAGTGTGTCGTATGGCCGGGACCAGGTATCCCAAAAAACAACTGCCGGACCAATTCTCAGGTAACCATTTATATGCTTTTTTACCACACACAAAATAACAGTCTTCTGCTTTAGTGGTTACTTTGTTATGAAATGACTGCCCTGCATGAAACATTTTCCTATCTATTACAGATAACTGTTTAAAAAGTACAGGATTACGTTGTACCTGATCAAGAGTCTTATGCATAGATTTAAGAAATTAGTTATAATTTGGACTACAAGATCCACCTAAATCGTTTGCTTTTGTATAACCGAAGGAATTCCACCAAGTGAATGAACAATAAGTTTATTTGACCACAATCACGTTAACGCACTTAAATGACGAATAAATGACAAATAAAATTTGCGTTTTCGTCTCAAACAAACGAGACTTCATCAGACAGACCCAGTAGCCAGATTATAGAAAATTCTTGTAGCCAGACTATTGAAATTTACAATAATAATTCAATTAACGAAGAAAGTGGGATAGAAACTATTTTACAGGACAATGTAAAAAACAGTTTCCAAGGATTTTCTATATACAATTTTAGTAATATGACTCTCACCAAAGAACATTTCAAATTATTGAGTAAAGGACTTAAATATATACCAGTTAGAAAAGGGGACATTGCCAGTACCATTATAGACATAAAATTATTTGTTAGAAAGATCAATTTAAATATATTAGCGTCTAGAGCAGGGTTTAACAAAGAAGTGAAGGAGAAAACAGAAATGGTAAGAAAATCAACATATAATCCACCATTACTTCCACAAATAAAGAATTTTGAAATGGTAATGGAAAATGAAATAAGAAAGATAGATAAAAAAAGCAAATTTAGACGACAACAGAACTTGGACAGAGAAGAAAAAGAGGTGTTAGAAGAACTCACTAAGAATAAAACAGTGAGAATTATGAAACCTGATAAGGGGGGTGGGATTGTTATAATGGATAAAATATTGTATGAGGCAAAAATGAATACTATTCTGAATGATGGAAATAAATATAGTGTAGTATCAAAGAATGAGGTGGTGATGGCACACAGAAAAATAAATCTATTAATTGAAGATTTATTAATAGAAAAAGTCATTAGTTCTAGAATAGCTAAATATCTGGAAGTAAAGAAATCAAGGGTAGCCACTATATTTGGCATACCCAAAATCCATAAGAACCAGGAGGACCCCCCCCCCCCCTCAGACCCATTGTATCAGCGGAAGGGGCAATTACTGTTCCCTTAGCTAAATATATTGATAAAAAAGCAAAACATATTTGGGTAAATAATAAGGTTATTATATTGAAAGACTCCTGGGACTTTCTTAGAGAATTAACACCTCAAGTTTATAGAGAAGATATCATATTTATTACAATTGATATTATCAATTTGTTTTCCTGCATCCCTCATAAAGAAGGGATGGAAATGTTCGAAGAGAGCATATTTATAGATAAAGAGATGACACATGAGGAAAAAACTGCGACCGTTATCTTTATGGACACTGTATTGAAAAACAATTTTTTAATTTTCAATGGGGAATATTATCATCAAATATCTGGAGTTTCCATGGGGGCAGCATGTGCCCCCACATATGCAAACATCGTATTATCAAAATGGGAAGAGAAATTCATTATAAATTCCAAATTTAAAGATTGTTGGATACTATATCACAGGTTTTTGGATGATATAGTGGTCTTTTGGACAGGGGGTGAAAGCACTTTCATGGAATTTATGGAATATATTAGTGCCACTACAAGTTTTTTGAAATTCACATATGTTATGAATAGGGACATTCTAAACTATTTGGATGTAGAAGTTTATAAATATGAACATAATTTTGAAACTAGAGTACATAGGAAAGAGACATATATAAATTCTTTTTTGCACTTCAATAGTGCACACCCCTTACACTGCAAGAAAAATATTGTAAAAGGGCAGTTTGTAAGGGGATCAAGAATGACTAGTAGGGAAGAAGACTTTACTAGTGAGTGTAACAAGTTGGAAAAAATGTTTTTAGAAAGAGGTTACCCTATAGATTTTATCAAAAATATCAGATATGAAGTAGAAAGAGGTAGAATAGGGAGATTTCATCTGATAAAAGGTGTTGTAGAGATTAATAGGACTGAGAATGAAAGTGGAGAAAGTTTTAAAGACAGAAATTTTTCAAAAAAGTTTAATAGTTGAGTATAATTCCATCAATCAAAATATAAAGGGAATTCTATATAAAGAATGGGAGAAATTTTCAGCATTTACAGATATGGAAGAGATAAGAAATATAGTACCCAAAATAGTATTTAGAAATTCCCCAAATTTCCGCAATATGATAGAAAGACCAGGGACCAGTAACAAAATAGAACCTAAAAGACGTCTAGGTACATATAAATGTGGAAGATGCTTACAATGTTCATACATTATGAATAAAGGAGAAGTATATTTAGAATGTAGGAAGAGAATGTTAACTAGTAACAACTATTACAACTGTGAAACACAAAGAGTTGTTTATTTAGTAGTTTGTCAGAAATGTCAGGCATTCTACATTGGAAAAACTGAGAGAACATTAAAAAAGAGAGTGTATGAACATATATATGACATTTCAAAAGAAAAAGAAACCAACTCATTATTTAAACATACTAAGGTTTGTCAGGAAGCATCTTTCTTATTTTTTGTAATAGAACAGGTACAGATTGACATTAGGGGAGGTCCATGGGAAGACATATTGGAAAGTAAGGAATTATGGTGGCAAATCAACTTAGATGCAAATAAGAGTCCGGGATTAAAAGAACACCTATCCATAGGGTCAATTTTAAGATTAAAATCAAACAAAGTTTAACTTGTCAAACATTAGGACACCAGATGGCACTATTGCACTTTATATATTGAATACAATATTTATTAAAAAGTTGTCAAAAATACAATGGTTTTATATTTTAAAAATTTTAGCAATATTAATTATTATGAAATAGGTATGAAGCTTCTATGTCCAATATGTTCCATATGGCCTTTATCTATTTTCCATAACCTTGACTTTATATATGTATTAGATAGGAAGATGTTAACCCCAACATGTTTCAGGTGGCATTCACGCACCTTCTTCATCTCTGATTCATCAAAACGTAACAGATACGAAGTCACTAAGTTTAAAATGTTTCTGAAGACATTTTATGTATGTTTTATATGTTTTAAACAAGCCCGACCCCAGCTGCTGTGCATTCCTGGTAGAGCGTTGTTTCTACTCATTATACCCCTGATCTACCCCTGTGACTCGCCTGGGTGGACAAATTTAAGGTACCTCTGTTAATCCCAACTACTGGAACAAACGTACCCTTTTCCTGCCTTACTCCCTTTGGAAAGTGAACAAGAGGAATACAAAGAACATTATACCCCTGATCTACCCCTGTGACTCGCCTGGGTGGACAAATTTAAGGTACCTCTGTTAATCCCAACTACTGGAACAAACGTACCCTTTTCCTGCCTTACTCCCTTTGGAAAGTGAACAAGAGGAATACAAAGAACATTATACCCCTGATCTACCCCTGTGACTCGCCTGGGTGGAAAAATTTAAGGTACCTCTGTTAATCCCAACTACTGGAACAAACGTACCCTTTTCCTGCCTTACTCCCTTTGGAAAGTGAACAAGAGGAATACAAAGAACATTATACCCCTGATCTACCCCTGTGACTCGCCTGGGTGGACAAATTTAAGGTACCTCTGTTAATCCCAACTACTGGAACAAACGTACCCTTTTCCTGCCTTACTCCCTTTGGAAAGTGAACAAGAGGAATACAAAGAACATTATACGCCTGATCTACCCCTGTGACTCGCCTGGGTGGACAAATTTAAGGTACCTCTGTTAATCCCAACTACTGGAACAAACGTACCCTTTTCCTGCCTTACTCCCTTTGGAAAGTGAACAAGAGGAATACAAAGAACATTATACCCCTGATCTACCCCTGTGACTCGCCTGGGTGGACAAATTTAAGGTACCTCTGTTAATCCCAACTACTGGAACAAACGTACCCTTTTCCTGCCTTACTCCCTTTGGAAAGTGAACAAGAGGAATACAAAGAAGTATGTGTATTGGCTGCTAGACCTTTATCTATACAATTGTATAAGACTTGCTAGCTGCTTTAACGCACCCCCTGCCAGGATAGCCAGCAGCTTAACCCCCTGTATCCCAGCTTCTCTATTCTTTCGCTCACTCTACCTCCCTTCTTCTTTCAGCCCAAATTGTCCCAGGACATTCCTTGTGGATTAGGGTGCATTTCTGCTTTTGTCCACTAGGTGGCATCCTCCCTTGCCTGAATAGACTTATTTTACTCACCTTTTTATTCTCACTGAGCTATAACAGTTCTTCTTGTCACCCTATCTCTCCTATACTCTTAGTCTCTCTACACCTCTAATCTTTCCTTTTTTCACTCCTGCTCCCATTCTCTTATACCAACTCTTCACAAGTATCTAGGTCCCCTCTATATACCCCTCTGCATACTCACCCCACTGCAACTACATTCTACTGATTGTTTCTCGAGCCTCTCCATCCTCTCTGGCTCTATTCTAATTCTAAGTCTAATTATTATAACAACATGACAGGTATTGAGAGAAAAGCACTCAGTAATCTAATAACTATGATTGACAAATTTAGATTTATGAAAAGTGACAAGGGGGGTAATATAGTCATCATGGAACAGGAGATTTATAAAGCTAAAATGTTTGACATTTTGAACAACACAGAAGAATATGATGAGGTCACCCTTTTTGACATGCATCGCAGTCAACATTCTATACATTCTCATTTATATGAAGCTCTAATGTCTGGTGACATTAGCTTCGAGATGTATGAATTTTGTGTAGTGGAAAAACCCCATATCGGTGTTATGTTTGGGATACCTAAAACCCACAAATCTGTTGAAAATCCACCGTTTAGACCTATAGTGTCTTCTCCGCATTCGGTCACTGAAGGGGTATCTTTGGTTTTAGATGCGGTTCTAGGACCTGTTACCGTTAATGATGGCTCTTACACCCGTGATTCTTGGCACTTTTTACACAAATTTAACATTTATGCACTAGCAAGATTGTTTGACCCCAATAAACACATTCTTCTTACTGTTGATGTAGTTTCGCTGAATACCTGCATACCTCATGAAGATGGAATTGATGCAATATGAAGCTATTTGACTAAGAACAAACCTGACTATAGTAATAATGTTATATCTACTATTTGCATGTTTCTGGACATAGTTTTACATAATAACTATTTTTTGTTTGGAGGCAAATACTACAGGCAAAAAAGGGGTGTAGCCATGGGGTCACCGGCTGCTCCCGCTTATGCCAATTTAGTTATGGCATGGTGGGAGCATGAATTTATGCCAGTTTTGAACAGTAAATTTAACATCTCCTTTTACTCTCGTTTTGTAGACGATTTAATTTTTGTTATTGAGGGTGATTGTTCAATTGTGAACACTTTTATGTTGGAAATTAATTATTTTTCTGGTTATTTAAAGTTTGTTACCGGACATGTAGGGTTAAGTGTCAATTTTTTGGACATTTCCCTATGGTGGGATGTGGATGATGCTAGATTTCACAGCCGTATTTACAGGAAACAAACGTTCAACAACGCGTACCTGCATTTTCGCAGTGGACAGCCAAAACATATCATCAGTAACATCCCCAGGGGGCAATTTATCAGGGCTTGCCGTATGACCTCCAAGGAGGTTGATTTACTTCAAGAATTTGAGTTTATTTTCTCTTTGTTCCTTGATAGGGGATATGGGAGAACACTGCTAACACGGGTTGCTTTTGAGGTTTTTCAGAAACGTAACGAGTGTTATCCTCCCCTATTAAATTTGATGTCACAAAACATTCTTGAGACCATTAATGGTGGTAGAAGCAAAGGATCCCATGGTGATTTAGTTTGTTTCCTTGACATGAGTTCGGATTGTCGACGCATACAGCGTTTGTTGGAACAAAATTGGAGGGTCATTAAAGGTAACCCCGATATTTTTGAAGTACTAGGCAACAAACCATTTTTTGTTCAAAAGAACAATCTTAATTTAAAAAAAGCTTTGGAACACGAGAAAAGGGGAGGTTCAAGTAACAATACACATAACAAGTTTTCCAACAAATATGGATTGCATTGTTGTTACCAATGCAATATGCGTCGTTACATTTCTTTAGGTCCCTACATTTCTGTAGTTTCAGTTGACAAGACTTTTGAGGTTCCTGGTTTTGTTAACTGTTGTACTCAAGGGGTCATCTACATTGCCCTTTGCTCCACTTGTCCGGCTTTTTATGTGGGGATGACGTCCAGACAATTAAAAATTCGAATTAGAGAACATCTTTACAGCATTAAAACTAGGGATGACACCAATGCTCTTTTTAAGCACTCTGTTGTTTGTTGCTCTTTTAAGAAATTTTTGTTTTCCATACTGGAGGTTTGTCACAAAGACATGAGAGATGGGGATTTCAATAATTATTTGTTACAACGAGAAACTGTTTGGCAAATTAGGCTTAAATCGGACCTTTACCCAGGGCTCAACGAGGCCATTAATGTGAAATGCTTTTTAAAGTATCGTAAACTTCATGTAAAAAAAGATAAAGACATAGTTTCTCTTCATTTCAATCAGTAATTAGCTTTAGCTGTTTGCTTAACATTATTGAATTTTTTTAGTTAATTGATTAATTGAATCTTTGATTGTTTTTTTAAGTATTTATTGAAGGTGTAATTGTCTTTTATCATTCTGATGAAATCTGTGGACGAAAGCGGATAAATACATTTTTAATACGCTATTTCTTGGATTTCTTCCTTGAACTTGCACCCCCACCTTGGTTGTTTAGTGGACCCCATTGTGCCTCTCTACTAATCCTGCAGATTGGAGGTGATACGCACAGTGGTTTTTCAACGATATCCCGAAATAGCGACTAAGTTGTTGTATTGTTTGATTTACAAAATGTGTACCATTGTCACTATAAATTTTTTCCAGTATGCCAAATGTAGGTATAATTTCTTTAACAAGGACCTTTGCAACAGTAGCTGCATCTGGATTTTTAGTTGGAAAAGCTGCAACCCATTTGGAAAACATATCCATAATGACAAGACAGTACTTTTTATTTTCGCATTTGTTCAGTTCTATAAAATCCTTACAAATAGTATGAAACGGATACGGTGGTGTAGGGAAACTCCCTTGCTTAGGCTTCAATGCCCCTTGTGCATGATGCTTGTTACAAACATGGCATGCTGCACAAAAATGTTTTGTATAATTAGTAAATCCATACGTCGTAAAAACTCGATTCACTAACTGTACCATCCCCCCTGTTGAGACATGGATCTGCCCATGGCTCAACAAAGCTGCATATCTAAACAAGTTAGATGGTAGAATTGGTTTCTTTTCTTTGGAGATGTACAGTCCCTTCTCAAGGATTGCTCCTCGTTTTATCCACTTTTGTTTTTCTACATTTGTAGTAAGTGTCTGCATTGTTTTTAACATTTCTAAATCTAAAATCTCAGAGGGTTGTAATTCCTCACTCAAAAGAAAAACTTCTGAAGCTGAAGCTGCCTGTTTTGCAGCTGTATCAGCCCTCACATTACCTTTTGAAATTCTATCCTGTTGCTTGGTATGAGCTACGCATTTGCAAATAGCTACTTTTTGAGGTAACTGAATAGAGTCTAATAAATCTAAAATGAATTGCGCATGATTAATTGGTTTACCAGTAGATGTTATCATTCCTCTATTTTTCCACTGCTGCGCAAAAACATGTACAGTAGAAAAAGCATAGTGGCTATCAGTAAAAATATTCACTTTCCTACCTTCTGCTAAGGTACATGTCCTTGTCAAGGCGATCAATTTTGCTGCTTGTGCAGATAAGTTGTGTGGTAAAGACTTCGCTTCTAAAATCTCGATATCAGAAACTACTGCATACCCCACTAGATTCTGTCCTGTAGGACCCCTCCTGCACGAGCCGTCCACATACTATGTCACCTCGGTATCATCCAAGGGAACATCTGTAAGGTCTTGTCTAGGTAATGTCTTTTGCTCAATCTCCTGCAGGCAGCAGTTTGGTTTGCCATCTGCAGGGGTTGGGAGCAAGGTTGATGGATTCAAAGTTGTGCATCGTTCAGTTGTCATATGAGGTTGCTCAACAGTATAGTCATACAGGAAAGATGTCTAGCAGGAGAAAGATATGCTACTTTTTCTTGCAGTAAAATGATTGCGACTGCATGAGGCACTCTCAATGTGAGAGGGTGGAACAACACTACTGAGGCTGAAGCCTGCACTGCCATTGCAGCTGCAACTACTGCTTGTACACAGTGGGGCAAGGATCGTGCCACTGGGTCTAACTGTGATGAATAGTAAGCTATGCGGCGTTGTCTGTCCCCATGCTGCTGTGTCAACACTGATGTCATATAACCTTGCTTACAGTCTACAGTTTGAAAAAATCGCTTATGATAGTTTGGTAATCCTAAAACTAAGGAAGATGCTATCAGTTGTTTTAACTTGCAGAAAGCTGCTTCTGCTTCTGGTGTCCACTGTAATAAATCCTGTGCTGCCATCGGCTTTTTGAATATCAAATTAGTCAGCGGAGCAGATTCCAAAGCATAATTTGGTATCCAACTCCGACAAAAGTTAGTAGTTCCCAGGAAGGACATCATTTCCTTCTTGGTAGTTGGTCTAGGTGCTTGTAATATTGCTGTTTTTCTGTCTTCATCTAATATTCTGACTTCTTTGGATATTACATATCCCAGGTATTTAACTTGTTTTCTCCAAAGTTGCAGTTTGTTTTTGTTTACCTTGTGTCCTTGAGTAGCTAAAAATTGTAATAATGCTATGGTGTCCTCTCTGCATTCTTGCTGGGTGGGGGCTGCCAGCAGAATGTCGTCTACATAAAGTAAAATCTGACTACCTTTCGGTGGGATAAATCCCACCAGGTTCCTTGCCATTTCTTGTGCAAATATCGTTGGACTTTCACAATATCCCTGTGGTAATCTCGTATATGTATACCGTTTTCCCTGAAATGTAAATGCAAACCAATGTTGGCTGTCAGGGTGTATAGGTATCGAGAAAAATGCATTGCTAATATCTACCACAGAAAAATACTTCTGCTGAGGTTTCAAATCATTCAATAAGGTGGATCTGGCACCGTTGGTGCCCTGGATATAAAAAGCGTCATTTACAGCCTGTAAATCTTGGACCATACATCATTCTCCGTTTGCTTTCCTAACAGGAAATAAGGGTGTATTACATGGTGAATCGGGGGATTTTATTAAGACTCCTTCCTTAAGTAAGGCTGCTATTATAGGTTTGATCCCTATCTCTGCATCCTTTCTCAAGGGATACTGTCTTTTCTGAGGTCTAAATGCTAATTTTGGCATAATAGTAACTGGTCCTGCTGTACGAATAAGTCCTACATCTGATTTCCCTGTTGACCAGAGAGTCTCTGGTATGTCTCGTAAGGCCGTTTCCTCATCTTCCAGTAAGAGTAATACTCAGCTATCCTCACTGGCCTGTGAGTGCACAGATGGGTGTGTCTGTGTTATCCACTTCAATTTCTGCTTCTGTACTCCTTGTTCAGAGAGTTCGAACTCTGTTTTTCCCACCTCGTGACTTTTTCTCCTAAGTCTGCCCACTTCAAATTTCTATTTTTAGTTAAGCTCACATGTGGCAATCGATTAGATTTGTAAAGTGCTAAAAATTCCTGGGGCAATGAACACCTTATTACACTGTTTCCTTCTGTGTCCCAGTACAAATTTCGTAATACTAGCCTGTTCGCATGGTTCTGAAACAACTCTTGCTCATATTCTTTATCAGGTCCTGGTCTATTACAGTAATATAGAGTACAATGCAACAAATGCTGTTTGTCACTGTCAAGGGAGGGGATTTACTGATGGTTACATTCATCAGTTCTTCGGTTACTGCCCCTGGACCAGTCGTAACCAAGTCCTGGCTGTACCAATAATATGTCTCACCCTCCGGTCACACTACAAAAGTATCCATTTGTTGCTGTGCTTCCATACCCTGCATGGTTGGGACTACGGCTATGCCAAATATCTGCATTAAGTCTCTGCCCAAGAGATTTACTGGGCATTTTGCAGAAACAACAATTTTGCTTTTCTGGGTCATTCCTGAAATGGGGTCAGTTATTGCTATGTCATGGGAGAGTGGCTCCCGATACAGCTGTCCATTAGCTGCTTTTACTAGTATGTAATCTGGTGATTCTGAATCTTCCGGTAATTTGGAAGGATGTATCAGGGTCCCTGAGGCCCCTGAGTCACACAAAAAGTTTACTTCCCTCCCTTCTACCAGAAGCGTAACTTCCGGTTTTGTGTCTGCTAAGTAGAGCTCTATGCTCAATAATGCTAAATCCAAAATTTCATTTTCTTCATCATCTACGAATTCATGTACATCCTCTACCCCTTCTGTCACATCCTCTACCCTTGCTACCACGCCCGCATTTGTCTTTTCCTGTTTGTTCTCATCCAGTGATTCCTGACTATCATATAGTCATTCCTCACCCTCCTTATCTTCCGTAGTTACCTTTTTATTTAGTCTGCAATCCCTTGCCAAATGTCCTTTTTTCCCGCATTTAAAACATTCACCCCTTTTCTTTCTTTCTTCAAAATCTTCTGATCATTTATCAGATTGTTTGTTTCCCTGGGTATTTTTCTTACCCTTTTTCCCGGTTTGTACTACAAAGACTTCTGACCCATCTTCTACTGCAAATACTTGAGCTTTCTTTTTCTTTTTGCTATTAAAATGCCTTTCGGCATGTCTTGCATATTCAAGTAATGACTGTAATCTACCTGTACGATGATCTACCATATGCTTTGTAATAAAGCTGCTAATGGGTGTAATACTACCTTTTAAGAATGCGTTCTTTAGCTGATGCTCATATGGGGAATCATGTGTTTGATCTTCAGGTATCTGCATCCCGCAATGGTTATTAAAACACTCTAATAATCTAGCATAATATCTATCAACGGTTTCACCTTCTTGTTGTATGCACTGATTAATGCAAGTCCAATCAGCCCTAGGCTTCCATTTTTCAGAGATTTGGTCTGTCAGACCTTTTACTCTGTTATCCAATTCTGCATTACTATGTGGGAGTGGTCTGAGCTCTGCGTCACGGGGATTCCAGTTGCCACTGATCATGTGCCAGTCTGGACCTACAATTTGTCTAACTACTTTTTCTACTTCTTCTCCATTCAAATGGTAACTTAATCTCATACCCTGTAAGTCTTCTACAATTTTTCTAAAATTAACCTTCGGATGGGGAATTCCCTCTGTGGCTTTCCGGATATCTTCCGGTGTCCATGGTCTATAAACTAAGAGAGTCGGATCCTGTCCTGCCTGTCCTGCCAGTGTATTCGGTACTTCTATGAGTGGACATATCTCTTCCTCACTCATAGCTTGTGAATTTTTATTCATTTCATATAATTCAGTTTCCCCTCTCAAGTTACGTGTTCGAGACCTAGTCTCGATAGGATCCCTAACAAATGGTTGTGATTTTGCAGGAACAGCTGGGTATAGCGGAGGTGGATCAGCTTGTCCACTCTCTTCATATTCTGGTAAGGGAAGCAGAGGGGACGGAGAAGGGGCCGTTGCTATTACCAAGTTATTATCTTCTTTGTCTAAGAACATTGCTTTTGAATTTTTAATCTTTTGTTCTCTGCGATTTGCTTCCTCAAGCCACCTATGTGACTGAGGGACTCCTAATTGCCGTTGCTTTTTTAACTGACCTTTCGCGTCTGTTTTAAGTTGTCTGACGAGTTTAATAAGTGCAGTATTATCTAAATTACCATCAAATTTGTATTTATCAACCCATTTTGTGTAGTACTTAATATTATTGGCACGCTGTAATTGCATATATTTCGCGTCTTCGGTTAGGGGCGGGTCTCGGGAATTTTTCGTGCACTGATTTCCCATGTTGCCTTAGCTAAGCTGTAAATTGTTATGTAACCCTTCTTATCACATGGTACCACAGTTCTACACCTTTTCACAGTTTATCTAGAATAACTGTCTACCTATTCTGTTTCCCTGATATATGACAAGACTGAACCAAAAGCAGCTGAAAACAAACAACTGTGACAATAGGCGTTCATAAACTGCTGCAAAATGCCAAATTATGCGAAAACCGTGTGGCAATTCCTTGAAAACACGGATAATACAACTGATTAATCCAGAATTGTATAACTTTTATTGCACAGAAATATAAAAGATTAAGCGCTTTCACCTACTGACAATGTAGGCTTCATCAGAACATCTCCCAAATAAATTTTGTAACTTATATAGTATTAACTTGGCGCCAAAACTTTGTACCTAGCACATTTAAAGGTATATACATTCAATACTCATAAATATTATAATATCATAACAATTCATTAAAATTCATCATTTAAATTACGTATTCCTTGTGACTTAAAATACTAAAAACTGTGTAACTTAATATTTTGAAAAATATATGTATATACATAAAACAATATTTTAAAAATATTCTAATATACTTTTCACAGAAATACTCTCATTCAAACCTGGAGGGGTGGTTGCATCTGTTAAAATTTGCCAATAACTTTCTCTATAAGATAATATATTTTTAGTGTTACCACCCCTGGGGTTTGGTGTAACTATCTCTAAAATACCAAATCTAAATTGATGTTCTATTCCCTTATTAATGACATGCTTTGCTAAGGCATTCTTCTCATCTCTTTTCTTTATACAATAATTGTGTGCATAAATTCTCTTTCTAAATTTCTGCTCAGTTTTGCCTATGTAGTATGATGGACACATAGTACATTTTGCCATATATACTAGGAATTTACTATTGCAATTCCCTCTTTTAAAGAAAATTTTTGTTCTATTATAGTTTGACAGTTTTATATTAGTGTCTTCTAACACGAAGCAACACTGATTACAACTGCCACAAATTTTCTTTAAAAGAGGGAATTGCAATAGTAAATTCCTAGTATATATGGCAAAATGTACTATGTGTCCGTCATACTACATAGGCAAAACTGAGCAGAAATTTAGAAAGAGAATTTATGCACACAATTATTGTATAAAGAAAAGAGATGAAAAGAATGCCTTAGCAAAGCATGCCATTAATAAGGGAATAGAACATCAATTTAGATTTGGTATTTTAGAGATAGTTACACCAAACCCCAGGGGTGGTAACACTAAAAATATATTATCTTATAGAGAAAGTTATTGGCAAATTTTAACAGATGCAACCACCCCTCCAGGTTTGAATGAGAGTATTTCTGTGAAAAGTATATTAGAATATTTTTAAAATATTGTTTTATGTATATACATATATTTTTCAAAATATTAAGTTACACAGTTTTTAGTATTTTAAGTCACATGGAATGTAATTTAAATGATGAATTTTAATGAATTGTTATGATATTATAATATTTATGAGTATTGAATGTATATAGCTTTAAATGTGCTAGGTACAAAGTTTTGGCGCCAAATTAATACTATATAAGTTACAAAATTTATTTGGGAGATGTTCTGATGAAGCCTACGTTGTCAGTAGGTGAAAGCGCTTAATCTTTTATATTTCTGTGCAATAAAAGTTATACGATTCTGGATTAATCAGTTGTATTATCCGTGTTTTCAAGGAATTGCCACACGGTTTTCGCATCATTTGGCGTTTTGCAGCAGTTTATGAACGCCTATTGTCACAGTTGTTTGTTTTCAGCTGCTTTTGGTTCAGTGGTATGGAAGAGATGCGGAATACTTCAGAAGCTGCCTCACCTGCCGAGCGAGACTAACTTTCCGAGATTCGGGCGGAAGTGAAGTCACTAAGGGGTGAAATCGCTAAGCTACTAGAAGTGGTTAATTCCTTGATGCAGAAGGAAGTGAGCACGGCTGTTTCAGCTAAGGGTACAGTAACAGGCAGGCGTAACAGTTCGTCTGCCAGTGATAAGAGGCAAGAAGGAGTATATGGGCACGAAGGTAGTCCTTTGAATAGATTTTCTGACCATAACGTTATGCAATCGGACATATTGATTACATCATCACCAGGAATCCCAAATGGTCAAAAGCCAGCGTCTAGGGAGACGCAAGGGATTGATTTACCGGTTGTTAGATCTACGGACAATGTGAACAGCAGACTGGCGCCAACGGACTTCACATTTGATTTTTCTTTTGCTAACACAGTCGATGAAATTAGGAGAACAGGTACCAGACCCAAGATGGGGAAAGGCATGAAAACGTATGCGAATGCCACTGGCAATATTCATGAAGTAAAAGGTACTGAAAAAGTTAGCACTCAATTTAAAACTGTTAACAATATTGGTAGTAAAAACAAAGAGTGCTTACTTAAAGACTTTTTAGAATATGACTGTGCATTTGAAGTTAATAAATTTAAAGGAAATGTCAATGCCAGTTTTAAACATAATGGCACTTTAAAAGAAATTATATACGAATTTGGTAGGAAATTGAATATTATTAATTCCATCAAATTAGATAATGCCTATCTATCTCATTGTATTAGTTTGGGTATTGTGCCTATGGGCCTTCGATTTTTTAAGGTGCCCATGGGAATTGATTTAACTAAAGAAGTTGCAAATGAATTTAACAAACTGTTTGATACTTTCGGTATTGAATACATGAAAAAGCTTATTGAATATAATGATGCTAAACTATGTATGTTACTTGATGAGGTTGATCGGATGAATGAATATATATTGTCGGATTTATTGTTTATGAATTGGGAGAAGTTATATCATAAGCAATTTGAAAACGCTGAATACAAAACAAGGACAGCTTATAGTAGAAAAAGTAAAAAATTAAGTAGGGATAAGGAACAATACGAAACAGGGATGGCATACACATGGAAACAATCTGTTCAGAATGTACAAGATAGACAGGTATATAATATTGAAAAAGAAAATTTTCAGGAGGGAAACAACAGAGAGGGGTACAAAAGATGGACCAAAAACAATACATGGAGGAAGAAAGGACACAGTCATCATCAGGATTGGTAGCAGGTTGTGAAAAAGTTACGGATACAGACAGTGTTGATGCTGGTAATACACATAAGAATATTATTAATAAATATAACAACTTTCAAATTTTTAATTATACCAATGTAACTTTGACTCCAGCGCATTTCAGCCTATTTGCCAAAGGTATGAAATACATCCCAACCCCCCCCATTTAGAGTGGTAGACACTATTTGTGAAGTTAAGAAATATATAAGGAAGTTAAACCTGGCTATAATGTTTAAAGACAATGAAGACACAGGAAATAGTAACAACACTTTAAAGAAAAAGAGCAGTTTTATGCCTATCATGAATCCTGATATACATAGATATGAAAAATTGGTTACACATGATATTTATAAGATGAAAAGGAATTCGAAGTTAGTTAAGAACAATTTATCAGATGAGGAAATGAGAATACTTGGGGATTTGAAGAAAAGTAACAACCTCAGAATTATGAAGCCCGATAAAGGTGGGGGAATAGTGGTATACGATCAAATGGACTATAATAGTAAAATTTTTGGAATGTTACATGATACATTTAACTATGAGATTATATCAGTAAATGAGTTAAATATAGCATATAGAAAGATTGACTATAATATTGAGGAATTCCTATTAGATAATAGAATTAGTGAGGAAATATATAAATTTATAAAGGTCGAATTTCCGACCTTGGCCACTATGGTAGGAATACCCAAAATCCATAAGAATTTACTGGACCCCCTTTTAGGCCCATTATATCGGGCAGTAAATCAAAAACCTTCCCTATGGGTGTATTAATAGATACTCTATTGAAGCATGTGTATCAAAATGTGGAACACATGGTGAAGGATTCATGGGAATTCTTAAAAAAGTTTCCTGTTACTTTAAAATCTGAGGAGTTGATTTTTGCATCTATAGATGTAATAGATTTATTCATGTGCATACCCAAGGAAGAAGGTTTGGAGGCATTTTACAATAGTATGTATAGACATAGTAACCTGACAAGAGACAAGACCCATCTAGTGCATGACCTAATGTCAATTGTATTAGAAAACAACTATATATATTATGAAGGAGAGATATTCAAACAGATTAGAGGCATGGCGATGGGGGCAGCATGTGCCCCCATATACGCCAATATGGTTATGCTAGATTGGGAGGAGAAATATATACTTAAAAGTGAATACATGAGGTTTATAAAATACTACTCACGTTTCCTGGACGACATATATATTATATGGGAGGGAAGTCAGGTAACATTTGATGGATTTGTAAATTATATAAATCAGAGTAGTAGTTTTTTGAAATTTACTTCCAATAGTAACAAACATGGGGTACCCTATTTGGACACTTTGGTGACAAAGAGAGATGACAACTTTCATTCCAAAATTTATAGAAAGGATACTTTTACAAATTCTTATTTAGATTACGAAAGTTGTCATCCAGTTAAAACCAAGATCAATATATTTAAAGGTCAATGTATTAGAGCTATGAGAATGACCATGTCTATGGAAGAAGTTTTACATGAGATACAGTTTATTATTACTTTATTTATAGATAGGGGTTATAGTATTAGCATGATGAAAAAGATAAGTTTTGAATTAATGAATAGATGGTGTATTAACATTTTTCCATTATTAGGAAGTAATCACAAGGAATTATTAATTACTAATACAGAGAAAGTTAAAACAAATAATGGACTAGGTAGAGCTTGTATAGTGGAATACGGTCCATATAGTCACAAAATGAAATATATTTTGAATAAATATTGGCATACCATATTAATTAATGATGAGATGATTGACATTATGGGAAGAAAACCGACATTTGTATATAAAATGGCTTCGAATTTAAAGAGTTTATTGGAAAAGGGCAAATGTGAAGCAAAAACTACAGATGGAGGAAACAGCTTAAGTACTAGGAGATGTGGCAGTTGTAATCAGTGTTGCTTCGTGTTAGAAGACACTAATATAAAACTGTCAAACTATAATAGAACAAAAATTTTCTTTAAAAGAGGGAATTGCAATAGTAAATTCCTAGTATATATGGTAAAATGTACTATGTGTCCGTCATACTACATAGGCAAAACTGAGCAGAAATTTAGAAAGAGAATTTATGCACACAATTATTGTATAAAGAAAAGAGATGAAAAGAATGCCTTAGCAAAGCATGTCATTAATAAGGGAATAGAACATCAATTTAGATTTGGTATTTTAGAGATAGTTACACCAAACCCCAGGGGTGGTAACACTAAAAATATATTATCTTATAGAGAAAGTTATTGGCAAATTTTAACAGATGGAACCACCCCTCCAGGTTTGAATGAGAGTATTTCTGTGAAAAGTATATTAGAATATTTTTAAAATATTGTTTTATGTATATACATATATTTTTCAAAATATTAAGTTACACAGTTTTTAGTATTTTAAGTCACATGGAATACGTAATTTAAATGATGAATTTTAATGAATTGTTATGATATTATAATATTTATGAGTATTGAATGTATATAGCTTTAAATGTGCTAGGTACAAAGTTTTGGCGCCAAATTAATACTATATAAGTTACAAAATTTATTTGGGAGATGTTCTGATGAAGCCTACATTGTCAGTAGGTGAAAGCGCTTAATCTTTTATATTTCTGTGCAATAAAAGTTATACGATTCTGGATTAATCAGTTGTATTATCCGTGTTTTCAAGGAATTGCCACACGGTTTTCGCATCATTTGGCATTTTGCAGCAGTTTATGAACGCCTATTGTCACAGATATATGACAAGACAGTAACCTTTTTGTCCCTGATCTGCACATGCAAATCCTCCTGACAAAAAACTGTTCTGCAACTAGTCCCTGATCTAAAACAGAAAAAGGTAAATTCCTTCTTACCTGACCCTCCGTGAATTGATCCACCGGATTGTTGACTCATCCTCCAATCCCAGATCAGAAACAGTGGCTGGCCTCTTTCGAACGACAATTCAGTCGGAGGTCTTTAAAAACAGAAGAGCCGATTTGGCCTCTTCTCTGTACGGATACATGCCACCGGGGCCCAATTCTGACCTAGGCCTAGAGCGAGAGGTACTGTCCGGTCCGAAGGACCAAACTGTCAAAGGAAAATATACTTTAAAAGTGATCAAAACATGGTAGGTTCAGGTTAAGGCACTTTAATCTTGCAGCAAGGAGACAAAAACATGCTATTACAGAGTTTGTCTAACTAGAAACAGGAAATACTTTAATTTTTATACACTTTCTAATAAGACATTGCCTACCAAGCTGACATAGCAAATTACAAGTCTTTTCATCATCTCTTGTTGACCACCAGTCTCATGAATTTCTGCTGATTTATCAATTTTTGTGAGAAACTTCCTAAGGAAAACAACGTGGCCTTGGTTACCACCGGTTAGATACATGTTATGTTACCATTCAAGGTACTATGGCTAATTCAAGCACAAAGCTAACAGTTCATTTCTCTAATAATCCTTTGTCTACATTATCACTAAGCTTCTGCAGCTGCACATGTTCTCATACTTCGAACAGAGCTGATTGTTTAGAATCATTACATTTACAGAATATAGCATTGTTCATTCATTCGTTCCTGACCTAGCAGATAAGCACCTGTTACTCAAGTACATTTCCAAAAGGCATAAACATGAATATTGCTGTGCTAGCAATTACTAGGTCAGAGGGCATCTTGCAAGTTTCAGAAAGCACACTGCAGTTTCAAAAAGCATCTTTTTCAGTTCTCATATGAAACTCAATTTATATATAAAACAGTGCATATAAAATAGAATGAAAAACGTGTTAACTCTTTTAACTACTAATTAGCATTAAGCATACACACATTAATACATATTTTTCTAACAACCCAGAAACACAAGAGTCTACTGGCCTTCTCTGTTGAATTTCTGTTTTCACACTGGGAGAGCTAGAATTAAGTTGTTACAAAATATGCAGCCATCTTGGAAGTCGCAGATGATATTGTTATAGTAGTTAAAACACGCTGTAGGTAAGTGTTGTCATGAAGGATTTGTGTTTTCTTCTGAAGATAATGGGATTAGATTTAAAGAGAGAAAAAAGTGAAAAAATAAAACATGTGGTGTTTATTTTACTATGCCTGATATTAAAGTATTAGACAATTAAATTCAGAGATGGATTGCACTAAACTAATGTAATGATGTAATAGAAGAGATAAAAGATTTAATTACTGCATGGAAATCATGTAACATCTTTTAAAAAAAAATACTTAATACATTTGGTAGTATTCTGAAAGACAAACTGTTTTAGTATTTAGATTTCCAGAAAGGCTTTGTAATAATATATTAGAAATAATTTTTCATGCACTTTCAAGTTCCAAAATAAATTAAGTTAAACAAGGTATAGTATATAATACAAAAGATAGAGGGAATTGTGTTTGATAAATCCAGTAATTGCTCTGGGCTGCTTGCATTTGTTTTGGGTATCGCTTACTATACAAAATAAAAATATGTTACTTCTAAAATTTTAAGTGTAAAATATGAACAGATTTTTAAGTTGCTACAATCTAAAATGTGTAAGAGAGATGAAAAAATGAAGGAGAACTTGTTAGGTATATGAATAAAAGAAAAGAAAATAATGTAAAAGTCATATAATAGCAATGAGAAAAAGGAAGAGTTGATATGAGAACATTATGGATAAATGTTGACTGGTATGGGATACAAAGTGAAATTAAATAAGCTATTATAAATAGAAAAAAAGATTTGTATATATTAAGGAATGTTAAGGTTTGTTGGAAAAATTGATAATTAATGAACTTCCACTAAGGCCAACCATGAAGGCAAGCACATTCTTCTGAAAGGTTATGTGTGTAACAAGAACAGTTGAGCATGTTTTTTAGGGTGTTGAAAGAATAAAAATTCTGGACAGGAGAGATAATTGAAATGTTAACAGTGAGTATGAAAATTATTTTATATTATCTTAGAAATGAACTGAAAAAAGGTAAGTGGGATGTAATGGATAAAGAATTGTTGCATATATTTCCTACATTTGGCTGGCTAGATACAATGAAGTTTTGTATAATAAAAATAAGATGAGGCAAAAAAGTGGTAATGGATGAAAGGATGGGGATGATAATGAATGCAAGCTACTATGAATTTTATTTTTGAAATTTTATATTTTTGTAAATAAGAAAAGGAGAAGGAATATTGAAGAATATATTTAAGTAGAGGGTATTTTTTTATGTTTTGTATGATATTGCTTTGATTGTTTTAATAAAGAACCCCTACTGTTTTCGAAATGTGCCATGGAATCTTTTACATCACCTAAACTACCACCAGTTCAGGCAGATGGGAACTCAGTTTAACATCTCATCAAAAGGGTGGCACTCTCAGAAGTTTAACAGCCCTTAATGCGACACTGCAGTGTCAATAATGAAAGCATAAATCCTTTCATCTTAGGTAGGAATAGAAGCCACATCCTTTAATTCGTCTGGTACCAAAAGCAAATGTGGTACCTGTTGAGCCACTGACACTGTTTGTCTCAAGGCACAAAATTATTATTGAAAACTGTTGTGGAACTACTTTTTAATAACATTACTTGTAGCACTGTGTAATTTTCAGTCTCTAATAAAATATTGACAAAGTATTACAATCCCTCAGCACTGCATGTAACAGAATAAAAAGATTTGGCATCCTCTTAAAAGGATATCTAGAGAGTCTGCCTGTAAGTCTTTTATTTGTTAATAAAGTCAGATGAATCCTTCATAAAAGATGGACTGGCCTTCACCATCTGATTGGTAGTATTTTCAGTAAATACAGCCACTGGTTTGGTTTTTAATTCATTTGCTAATATAATGGATCTCAAAGGTGGCTTATTAATATTTGTATGTACTTCTGACACCCCAAAAGTCTTGGATGCCCTTTTGAAGAGGCGTAGCTGGCTCATTTGATTCCTGGTGCCACTGCATGACTTGGCACCCCTCAATGTTAGGTTGAGGAGAAGAAAGTAGTACATTCTTCAGGTCTATATTATACCATCGAAGTCTTAAAACTTTGAATGTTATAATATCGAACCCTATGCACCAAACGCTGAAAATAGCGAAACTGCAGAATATTGAATACCTTCCTAGGGAAAGTATTCGGTGGGCCATTTCTACAGCTTTGCTATATCTTCAACTGTGGAGTGAAGGTTACGGACCGGGTTAAGGTAAGTGTGTGAACAGATCGGGTTAAGGTGAGTGTGTGATAGTTAGGGACCATAGGGTTAGGGAGCGGGTAAGGTGAGTGTGCGATAGGGACCTTAGGGTTAGGGAGAGGGTAAGGTGAGTGTGTGATAGGGACTTTAAGATTAGGGAGCGGGTAAGGTGAGTGTGCGATGGTTAGGGAGCAGGTAAGCTGAGTGTGCGGTAGTTATAGACCTTAGGGCTAGGGTTGGGTTAAGGTAAGTGGATAGCTAGTAGTGTATGTATGGTTTAGTGTAGGGTTTTGTGAAGTGTATGTGTGTGGATTATTTATTTTGGTGTGCTTGTGTTGTGTGTATGTTTGTCGGAACAGCACATTTTTTTCCCTGGGAAAAAATTTGCTATTCTCAGTGTTCGATGTTATAGTCTTGCGATCAAAATGGTTTGATATTATAATATTCAAAGTTTTAAGACTTTGATGTTATAATATAGACCCCATTCTTCAGTATGGCAGTCTTCTCTTCTCTCTTACGGAGGAACTCCGGGTCATACCACCCTACACCCTCATGCTCTGCTTGAGAGCAAAATAAAAGTTCCATTTTGCAGTCTGGTTGTCCTCCCTTATCTCCTAAGGGGCGGGGGGGGGGGTCTTAACACTCTCGCACACTACATGCAAACAGGAAAAAAAAACCCTCAGATCTGGAACTCCTTCTCTCTTCCTAAAACCCTCCTACCCTACTGCCTGCAGTCATGTTTATATAACAAATGAAAAAAATGGATCTACCAATCGTTTCCCTCAGCATCTTGTTCCCTGGGTGGCTGCCCCTTTTGCCTACCCTAACTAAGCTTCTACCACACTTCTAACTTCTCAACCAGTTCTACTGTAATTCTGTAAGAGCATATGTAAGGTATAGCTTATATACATAGTAGCTTGAGATACTTCTGTATATTCATTCATTTTGTGGAACATAGAATGCATCTTATTACTATAGTACTCTGCATTTTGGAAGGCTAATGTCTCTTCTTTATCTGCATTAAGAACATGAACTGGTACATCATATTTTGAAACAATTAATTTCTCTTAATATGTCAAGGTATAAAATCTTTTATGTTATGTTGTCCTATCTCAGCTTCATTCTTACTGGATGAGTTCGGAACCGAGGCTGAATACACTAGGTTGAAGTCTCTAACTTGGTTCATGGCAGAATAGGTATCCCATCATGCAGTGGTGTAATTCCCCGGATCTCATTTGCTGCTTTATGAGTTTGGATGCTCTCTTCTTGGCTGTGGCTAAGTTCTTTAAAAATTCATATTTTCTCTATATATTTAGGATTAATAATGCTTAGTTAGTTGTCTGGATAGTTGTTTTCTCTTTTTTAGGGTGCTGTAGTTACTAGTGCAGTTAATCTTGCTTGTGTGGTTGCTTGTTGGCTGTCGTTAATCGCAAGGCCATTTTCTGTTTTTTCCATCAGTTTTTGTAGTGGTGTAGTAGTAAGTTACGGTAGAATAATTAGTGTGTGTGTTTTTCCTTATCTGCATATATTAGCGCATTTTAGTTAGAGAGCTAAATACCTGCTTATCTTAAAAGGATTTATTCTTTGTTTCCCCTTTTTTGTAGCTCTACTAGGTCCATTTAAGTTAGAGGCCCTAGTGCCAATTTAACTTAGAGGGCAGAGCTGTTCTGGTGTTTCTTCCCTTTTTTTTTCAGTAGGTGTGCTTCTTTATTATAGCGTTTGGTAGAATATTAACCTTTGTATGTGTGTTAGTTTTTATATAAACATATAATTGCTGCTTACTTCCTTTTTGGTATTAGTTGTGTTCCTTTTTATTATGTCTAAAGAAACTAGAGAGAAGTAACTCAAGCCATTAGGCTTTAAAAAGTGCCAGAAATGTGCACAAAAAATGTATATAACTGATGGGCGTAATATTTGTTTACTCTTTGGGGGCCATTTACCTCCAAGAAACATGTACATTCTGTCATTCCTTTAGCTCCCATGTACTACAGGAAAGAAAAAGCAAGTTAATTCTCAAGGGACTCCTGAAACGTTCCTTTGATGAAGCTCTACAAAGTACTTCTTCTAGCAAGACCCTTCCACTAAAAGTGACAAACCTACAAACAGACCATCTCCCGCTTCTTTGGCTCATTTGGAGCCGCCTCAAAAATTGACTAAAACTTCTGATACTTTGACCTCCTCAGCGCTACAACCCTCAGAACTGAGAGAGATCATAAATTTGGACAAATAAAGTCCTTCAGCTCCACGGCCTTTGGAGTCAGCCCACTGAACTTCTACCAGTCTCCCCTACCTTGAGATCTCCTATATTGGAGAGATCTTGCTCACCAACCCTCTACTCCAGGTCCTCTAGGAGTTTTGGACAATGACATGGACAGGGTGGTGCACAGACCTTTGAAGTCACCGGCACTGGTTAATTGTTTTTGGCTCTGACCCAACCGGTTTTGGAGCCATCCACGACTATTCCTCCTCCGAGCCAAGCTGGATCTTTGGAGCCGGAATGCCAGGTACCGCTTGCTGTAGACTCCTCAGTTTTGAGACCCCTTCAGGAGATTTCTGAACTGATCCTTGCTCGGACACTCTTCATGCTGTCTGGGGTGTCTAGGAACCAAAGTTCTCCTGTCGGCTCTGGGGGGGATGCTCAGACCTGAGTTTCTTTGGTTCAGAGCTTTGGCTCAGCTGAGCTCAGCTCCTACATCGGCCTCGGAGCTGATCTCCGTGGAGCTGGGGATTTCCTCTGTTTCCTCGGAACCGAAGGTGTCCTCAGAGCTGGGGGGATCTGCCTTCGAGCTGATGAGTGTGGTGTCCCCGCCTACAGCTCTACACAAGGATACTGGTTTTCTTCCCCCAAAGCACCAGCTTCTGTCTCAGCACCACCCCATCTACAGGGCAACAGAGATTCAGAGCCTCAGGGATCCCCATTGGGCAAACCCCACTCTTCCAAGACCCATCCAGAATACCCTTCTGAGGAGGTTTCTCGAAAGAGAACATGCAAGAAGACGCATATAGACTCCCATGAGGAGTCCATCACCTCTGAAACTGACCTCAAGGAGTCAGAAGGGTCCCCACAGTTGTCCTCTGAAGATATCTCCTTTGCAGATTTCCTAGAAATCCTGAAACAGAGAGGCAGTTGGAAAACCCTCAACTCTTCTGATGAGGAGTTGGTGTACCTGAAGGCTTTTTGATCTCAATCTTCAGCCTCCTGGGTGTCTCCATCTTTCAACAAACTACTGGAGTTGGTTAGGCGAAAGGCATGGGAGTCACCAGACACTATGGAACCAGTCCCTCGGAGGTCAAATAAGTTCCTATCAGCCCCTTCTGAAAAAGAATTTCTTACAAAAGACATTCCTGTAGATGCTATGGTGGTGGCGGCAGCCACCAAGAAGGAACTTTTTGAAACAGCCTCAACTGTCCATCCACCGAACAAGGAGTCCTGAATGATGGTACAGATATGTGAAGTGTATTTTTGCGTCAGTGACTTTTACCCTTAAATCGCTGAACAACCTTAAACACTTTACGAGACTACAAAGAGATCTCCTAAAGGAGTTAGGAGATGCTCTCCAAGTTTCATTGGCTGTGGGGGTGTCAGAAAAGGTGACCTCTCAGCTATCTACCTTAAATTTCATCGTAAACTCTTCCATGAGACTAAAATCCTATGCAGCGGTTGGAGTGAGCAGGGCAGTGGGTTCAGGAGTATCCCTGAGGAGACACTCCTACATGAGCTTGTGTAACTTTGTGGAGCCTTTCAAGTCTACCTTTACCAACGCCTCTTTTAATGATTCCTCACTTTTTGCACCCAAAGTCAAGGACACACTCACTAGATCTGAGCAGGAAGGGAATACTCTCTCTGCTGTTGGAGTACATTTTTCTGTACCTTCAAGACCTTACCCTAAAGCTCAGAAGAGTGGGAAAATGTGGTTCAAAAGATCCCAGTGAGTTTGTCAAGATGCACAAGGTGAACCCTTCCCCAAGGGCAGAGGGGGAGGCAGTAATGGTAGACGTCATCCTAGAGGCAGAGGGGGTCCGCAAAACCAGGGTGGCCATGATTCCTTTCACAGCTGCCACTACCAGCACTCCTGAAAGGAGGCCATCTGCTGTACTCTGGAGGCAGTCGGGTTATGGTTAACTTTGTACCCAGTAGCCTGGTGAGATATCAAAAGAGAAAAGTGGGTACAAAGTATAATATCCAGAGGCTATTCCATTCCTTATTGCCATCCTATCCCACAGATCAAAACAATCCCAGATGTTCCACCCAGTCAAAGGGGACAAGCAACTGTAGACATTCAACAGTTGCTAGACAAAAGAATCATCCAAAAAGTCCCCACAGACCAAATAGGATTCAGAACTTACTCAAAATTCTTTTTAGTGCAAAAAAGAACAGGGGACTGGAGACTCATTTTAGATCTCAGCAAACTAAATGAATCCGTGAAGAAGTCAAAGTTCCAAATGGTGACATTGCAGTCAATTCTTCCCTTTTTAGGGAAAGATGATTGGATGTGCTCAGTAGACCTCCAAGATGCGTACTACCACATAAAAATGGACAGAGCATCAATGAGTCATTTACGCTTCCAGCTAGGAGCCAGTCATTATCAGCTTCAAGCCCTGCCCTTTGGTCTCACTATGGCCTCCAGTGTGTTCACCAAATGCACTGCTCACTTGAGACGTCTGGGATTCCAAGTGTTTCCATACCTAGATGACTGGCTCCTAACTGCCACCACCAAGCATCTACTTCAGCAGGTGAGAAAACCCACTCTTCAAACTTGTTCTCGGTTGGGGATGTGAAGGCTGCCAGCCTAGCCAGATAGAATTTTATAGATAATTCTGTCATTTGTAAATATTAATGTAAGCCACATGCTTGTTTTAAATAGAAAAAAAATGCTGTTGTATGTGGAACTGCAAAAATGTAACAACAGTGCACTCTGCTGACCAAGTAAAGCATGTTGTGACCCTTTGATGTAAACATGGCTCTGGCCGGTCTAGATGAAGGAATTCTTGCTATTGTTTTAAGGCCAGAGCTAATGGCCAGAATGTGCATGCATAAATGTCCTTTATTGCTCTGGTTTCTGCCCAGAGGTGAAGAATGTAAATGTAGTTTCTGTTAGCCTGGGAACCCAGGGAAGTGTGAAGAATGATGTAATGTGAACCACAAATGTGATTTTAAAAACAGAGAGAATCAGAGAGCATTAAGTATTTTTGTCTTGACCATCCAACTCTTCAGCACTGTCTTGCTCTATATGTAAGTTTATCTTAGATTTGTGTTTTCTCTTAGAAATAGCTAGAAACTAGAAAGATTAAACTAAGTGTTTTTCTGTGACGTCAGATCTGTACTACTGAATTATTTTAAGTATTTCTCTGTGATCTCTGAACTCTTGACTAGCACTGTGTAGTAAAAAGTATTGTCTTGTATTTTGACTATTTATTATTAAATATTTTTAAACCCTTTCAACTGTGGCTGTTTTTGTAGGGATAAGTTAAGCTCTTTAGAGTACTTGCATGCCTTTGGTAAAATTGTACAAAGCCACTCTAATAGCTTTAGCCCTGGGCTATACTACCAATTGGATAATAATATTGCACAGTAATAATTGGACACCCTTTTAAGGGCCTTTGAGCAGCTGATAAATATTACTGGATGGTGGCAGCTGGTACTACCGTATAGTTTGGGAAAAGAGGGCACAGCTGGAGAACCTGTGCCAGCCTTCCCCAGGAGTGTCTGCGTGGTTATATAAACATTTCTTAAAGTGTGTGTGTGTGTGTGTGTGTGTGTGTGTGTGTGTGTGTGTGTGTGTGTGTGTGTGTGTGTGTGTGTGTGTGTGTGTGTGTGTGTGTGTGTGTGTGTGTGTGTGTGTGTGTGTGTGAGCTACTTGGGCAGGGACACGAAGTACTGGTTGAACAGAGAGGGTGCTGGAGGTTTTAGCTTGCCCACTAGGCTGAGATCTGAAGCCTATAGCTGTGCCAGTGGGGAGTCTTATTGGGGATCTGGAGAGCAAGGGAGTGACCAGCCCCGGACTGACTGTGATCTCTGTGTGCTCTTAAGGGAAATTGCACTTTACTGTGTGTATTTGTTATCCTTTCCTCCTATATGAGATGCCCTTCACTGGTGTTAGTGGTGAGGATTGAGACTCCTTGATTGCTGGGCCAGGGCATGGGCATCACATATTAATTTTTTGGCAGCGGTGGGATATCCACACCACATATTAATTGGTTGGCAAATACCAACTGGCTTGTAGTGGTGTGGGTAGAGTGAATTCCTGTAGCTGGAGTACAGTGAGCTCTGAAGGTGTTTTGTACGTCACACAATGAATACTCAGAGTTCGGATCACAATTATTTTATTAGCTTAGTTAGTCAGGCTGAGCAGGCAGCATGTCGGCAGAGGAGTGTGGAAAGCTGACAAGGAGCCAGCTGGCGGAGATGTGCCAGGCTAGGGGAATGGTGCATGGAAACCTGGCTAAGGCAGACCTGACTGCAGCCTTGGTTACAGCTGCATCAGAAAACAGCAACCAGGATGACAATCAGACTGGTAGTGGAGATATAATATCATCGGAGAATGGACAGCTCAACCTTTCTGCAGAGGACTTAAAACTCCATCTGGAGCGAAAGAGACTTGAGTTGTAGGTCAGGCATGTGGAAATAGAAGCAGCTGAGAGATTGAGGCATCTAGAGACTGAGAACAATGAGAGACTGCGAAATTTGCAGGCTGAGGAGAATGAGAAACTGCTACGCCTGGAAGCTGAGGAAAAGGAGAGGCAGAGGCAACATGAGAAGGAGATGCTAACTCTTTGCCAGAATCATGGAGGTAATGGGGAAGGGAGTAACTGGACCCCAGAAGCAAACCAGGTCAGTAAATTTCTTCCTCAGTTTAAAGAGGGGGATAATTTTGATAGTTTCATTCATATGTTTGAGAGGGTGTGCAAACAGTATGGTGTTGACCAAAGGCTCTGGGTATGGTTCCTGACCCCCTTACTCCATGGTAAAATTGTAACTGTTTTGTCAAAAATGTCTGACATTGCATGTTTTGATTATACTGCTGTTAAAAAATCATTTGTTAGAATTGTTTAAGCTAACAGCTGAAACGTAAAGGAAAATGTTTTGTGAGCATAGATGCAAGACAGATGAAAGTGTGTGTGAATATGTTGCTGAACTGAGCACTTATTTCCATAGGTGGGTGAACGGATGTCAGTTCAACACTTTTGAAGGGCTGGCAGACATTTTGGTGAGGGAACAAGCCCTTAGCACTTTGCTTGAGAACAATGGGATCTGCTTAGCTGATAGACAATGTGCTACTTCAGATGAGTTGAAGAAGAAGGGAGACCTATACCTGGCAAGCAGGGCAGCCCTGCACAGGAAAGGGACCCCCAGTACTGCTCATGGGTTTAAAGGAACCCGTGGTGGGCAGCACAGACTGCCACAACAGAATCTGCCAGTAGCAAGGGAAGCCACTAGTCCAGGTACACATACAGGAGCTAGGATTAAATGTTTTGAATGCAACCAGTGGGGCTAAATAGCATACAGATGTCCACGGAAACAAGGTGGGGAACAAAAGGTGAGGAAGCCAGTAAGTGGGAAAGACAAAATGCCAATAGTAGGTTGTGTTGAGATAACAGAGGTACTGAACTACCATCCTGCAGACGACCTGCTAGGGAAGGATTTGGAGGAAACAGTACCATGTGCTTATGCAGTTACAGCAGTCAGGCTAGGAGACAAGCATGTGGGTCTGGTAGCCTGGGGGAGACCCAGATAGACTGCATACTTGCAGCCAGGACTGGTGAGATGGTTACTTCAGGGAGGGAGCTGCCCTGTAGCAGTGAGACTGAAGGTGAGCCACAGCTGCATGGCGGTACTGCTGGTCCCTTGGACAGAGTGACTGCAAAGGTAGAGGTGAGTAGGAGTACCCAGGCTGACAGTGTGGCACCACTGCCAGAGGATGCCAGATTTCCTGTGGAAGGGGAGCTGGGAAGGGTTACAAGGAGAGAGTTGAGACAGGCTCAGCTCTCAGACCCTACATTGCAAGGCCTGAGACAGGTAGCTAGGGAGGCACCTGATTCTCAAGGAAAGGGGTAATCTGTATACTGGGACAAAGGGTTACTATACAGAGAGTGGACATCTGAGAGAGGGCTAGAAGGTGAGAGAGTGCAGCAGTTGGTAGTGCCTAGAGCCTACCGTCTGGTGCTTCTAGCCGTAGACTATGATATTCACTTTGCAGGTCATATGGGCATAAAACATACAAAGAGGCATATTATGCAGAACTTCTATTGGCCTGGAATCTCCAGAGATGTAACAGGCTACTGCAGGACCTGTGAGCAGTGCCAAAAGGTAGGCAAGGCAGGAGAAAAGGTGAAAGCTCCTTTGATGCCTTTGCCTGTGATTCAGGAGCCATTTCAGAGGGTAGCTATGGCTATTGCTGGTCCTCTGAGTACCCTAAGTTCCACAGGGAAGAAATATATCCTAGTGATAGTGGATTATACTACACAATACCCTGAGGCAGTGGCTTTGTCCACCATTGAGGCAGAGAAGGTGGCAAATGCTTTGTTAAAGATTTTCAGCAGGGTAGGTTTCCCAAAATAAATCCTGACTGATAGAGGTGCCAATTTCATGTCAGACCTGCTGGCTTGTCTGGACGTCCTGTGGGATGAAGCACATGAAGACCACCCCCTACCATCCCCAGACTAATGGTCTTGCTGAGAGGTTAAACTCTACAATCAAGTCCATGCTACAGGCATTTGTAGATCAGTTTAAGAGGGAGTGGGACAAATATTTGCCCCATCTGTTTACTTACAGAGAGGTTCCCCAGGAATCCACAGTTTTTTCACCCTTTGAGTTGATGTATGGGCATAGGGTGAGGGGACCTCTAGATTTAATTTGAGATGAGTGGGATGGTGAGTGTGAGTCTGACAAGAAGTTTCTTGTGCCATACGTCCTAAACCTCAGGACAAGGCTCAGGTAACTCATGGGCTTGGCCCAGGAGAACCTGGCAGAAGCCCAACACAGGGAATACTCAGAGTTCATATCACAATTGTTTTATTTCTTTTGTTAGATTAGTTAGTCAGGATGAGCAGGCAACATGTCAGCAGAGGAGTATGGCAAGCTGACAAGGAGCCAGCTGGTGGAAATCTGCAAGGCTAGGGGACTGCTGCATGGAAACCTGACTAAGGCAGACATGATTGCAGCCTTGGTTACAGCTCCATCAGAAAACAGCAACCAGGAGGACAATCAAAGTGGCAGTGTAGATATAATACCCTTGGAGAATGGACAGCTCAACCTTTCTGTAGAGGACTTAAATCTATCTGGAGCAAAAGAGACTTGAGTTGGAGGCCAGGCATTTGGAGATAAAGCCGAGGAAAAAGAGCGGCAGAAGAGGCATGAGAGGGAAATGCTGACTTTTCACCAGAGTCATGCAGGTAATGAGGAAGGGAGTAACTGGACCCCAGAAGTACAAAAGGTCAGTAAATGTCTTCCGCAATTTAAAGAGGGGGATAATTTTGATAGTTTCATTCATATGTTTGAGAGGGTATGCAAACAGTATTGTGTTGACTGAAGGCTCTGGGTACAGTTCCTGGCCCCCTTACTCCATGGTAAAGCTGTGACTATTGTGTCAAAAATGTCTGATGTTGCATGTTTTGATTATACTGCTGTTAAAAATCATTTGTTAGAATTGTTTAAGCTAACACCTGAAACTTATACAAGAAGGTTTTGTGAGCATAGATGCAAAGCAGATGAAAGTGTGTGTGAATATGTTGCTGAACTGAGCACTTATTTCCATAGGTGGGTGAGTGGATGTCAGGTCACCACTTTTGAAGGGCTGGCAGACCTTTTGGTGAGGGAACAAGCCCTTAGCACTTAGCCTGAGGACATGAGGATCTGGTTAGCTGACAGACGATGTGTTACTTCAGATAAGTTGAGGAAGAAGGGAGAACTATACCTGGCAAGCAGGGCAGCCCTGCACAGGTAGGGGACACCCAGTACTGCTCATGGGTCTAAAGGAATGCATGGTGGGCAGCACAGACTGCCCCAACAGAATCTGCCAGTATCAGGGGAAGCCACTAGTCCAGGTACATGTCCAGGAGCTAGGGTTAAATGTTTTGAATGCAACCAGTGGGGCCATGTGGCATACAGGTGTCCATGGAGGCAAGGTGGGGAAAAAAAGGTGAGAGAGCCAGTAAGTGGGAAAGAAAAAATGCCAATAGTAGGTTGTCTTGAGACAACAGGGGTACTGAACTACCATCCTGCAGATGTCCTGATAGGGAAGGATTTGGATGAGGCAGTACCATATGCTTATGCAGTTACACGCAGTCAGGCTAGGCGACAAGCATGTGGGTTTGGTAGCCTGGGGGAGACCCAGACAGACTGCATACTTACAGCCAGAACTGGTGAGGTGGTAACTTCAGGGAGGGAGCTACCTTGTAGCAGTAAGAGCCACAGCTGCTTGGGGGGACTGAAGGCCCTTGGACAGAGTGACTGCAAAGGTAGAGGTGAGTAGTAGTACCCAGGCTGACAGTGAGGCACCACTGTCAGAGGATTCCAGACTTCCTATGGAAGGGGAGCTGGGAAGGGTTACAAGGAGAGAGTTGAGACAGGCTCAGCTCTCAGACCCTACATTGCAAGGCCTGAGGCAGGTAGCTAGGGAGGCACCTGATTCTCAAGGAAAGGGGGAATCTGTATACTGGGATAAAGGGTTATTGTACAGAGAGTGGACTCCCGAGGAAGGGCTAGAAGGTGAGACAGTACAACAGTTGGTAGTGCTTAGAGCCTACCGTCTGGTGCTTCTAGCCATAACCCATGATATTCCCTTTGCAGGTCATATGGGCATAAAACGTACAAAGAGGCGTATTATGCAGAACTTCTATTGGCCTGGAATTTCCAGAGATGTAATGGGGTACTGCTGGACCTGTGAGCAGTGCCAAAAGGCAGGCAAGACAGGAGACAAGGTGAGAGCTCCTTTGATGCCTTTGCCTGTGAATGAGGAGCCATTTCAGAGGGTAGCTATGGATATTGTGGGTCCTCTGAGTACCCCAAGTTCCACAGGGAAAAAGCATATGCTAGTGGCAGTGAATTATGCTACATGATACCCTGAGGCAGTGGCTTTGTCCTCCATTGAGGCAGAGAAGGTGGCAAATGCTTTGTTAGAGATTTTCAGCAGGGTAGGTTTCCCAAACCAAATACCAACTGACAGAGGTGGCAATTTCATGTCAGATCAGCTAGCTTGTCTGTGGAAGTCCTGTGGGGTGAAGCACATGAAGACCACCCTCTACCATCCCCAGACTAATGGTCTCGTTGAGAGGTTAAACTCTACAATCAAGTCCATGCTATGGACATTTGCAGATCACTTTAAGAGGGAGTGGGACAAATATTTGCCACATCTGTTGTTTGCTTACAGAGAGGATCCCCAGGAATCCACAGGTTTTTCACCCTTTGAGTTGCTGTAATGGCATAGGGTGAGGGGACCTCTGGATTTAATTTGAGATGAATGGGAAGGTGAGTGCGAGTCTCACAAGGAGTCTGTTGTGGCATATGTCCTAAAGCTCAGGACAAGGCTCAGGGAACTCGTGGGCTTGGCCCAGGAGAACCTGGCAGAAGCCCAACAAAGAAAAAGGTGTGGTATGACAGGAATGCTCGAGCTAGAGAGTATGCTGTGGTGCAGCAGGTAATGGTTCTCATTCCTGTCAGACAGAACAAGCTGCAGACAGCTTGGGAGGGACCCTACAAGGTGGTTAGAAAGGTAAGTGATGTAAACTACATGGTGGAACTGCTAGGCAGAAGGCAGGGGCACAAATTGTACCATGTTAACATGATGAAACCATACCAGGATAGGGAGGACCTTGTGCTGAGCATTTGCAGTGGATTGCAGGAGGAGTCTGAAGGAGATCTGGGGACTGATTTCCTCAGTGAGGCTCGGGCTGACACCTCAGTGGAAGGGGTAGCAATGTCCCAGCAACTATCTCCTATCCAGGTTCAAGAAATCCGAGCAGTGTTGCAGGAATTTGGGGATATGTTCACTGGGAAACCAGGGTGCACCCACCTGGGGCAGCACCAGGTGGATACAGGACCCCAAAGGCCTATAAGTCAGGCCCCTTATAGAGTGCCTGAGAGAGTCAGACTTTGAGGGAGGAGGTACAGGAGATGTTGGAACTAGGGGTGATTCAAGAGTCCAACAGTCCCTGGGCCTCCCCAGTGGTGCTGGTGCCAAAGAAGGATGGCAGCACCAGGTTCTGTGTGGACTACAGGAAATTAAATAGTCACACAGAGTCAGATGCTTACCCCATGCTTAGAACAGATGAAACCCTAGAGCAGCTGGGTGGGGCTAAGTATCTTACAACCATTGATCTTACCAAGGGTTACTGGCAGGTGCGCTTGACTCCCAGTGCTAGAGAGAAGTCGGTCTTTGTGACTCCTTTTGGCTTGTATGAGTTCACAAAGATGCCCTTTGGGATGAAGAATGCCCCAGCAACTTTCCAGAGGCTGGCAGATCATATCCTAGCAGGAGGGTTTTCCCTTGCTTACCTAGATGATATTACCATCTACAGCCATTCCTGGACAGAGCACCTTCAACATGTCTGGGAGGTGCTGGGCAGACTACAGAGGGCAGGGCTGACCATTAAGCCGAGCAAATGTCAGGTGGGTATAGCAGAGGTCTCCTACCTAGGACATAGAGTGGGGAGTGGTAAGATAAGGCCCAAACCTGCCAGAGTGGAAGCCATTCAGGCATGGCTTGTACCTGTTACTAAAAAGCAGGTGAGGGCATTTTTAGGGACAGCAGGGTACTACAGAAAGTTTTCCCCAGTTATAGTACCATAGCTGCTCCCCTCACAGACATGACAAGGAAGAACAGGCCAGATAAGGTAGTGTGGACCCCAGTATGTGAGCATGCATTCCAGAAGCTTAAAGAAGTTTGGGAGGACCCCCTGTGTTAGCCAGTCCAGACTACAGCAAAGAATTTGTTGTGCAGCTAGATGACTCAAATCATGGGGTGGAGACTGTACTTAGCCAGATTCCTTCACAGGGAGAAGAGCACCCAGTGGTTTATCTCAGTTGTAGGCTCCAACCCAGGGAGGAATGCTATGCAGCTGTAGAAAAGGAATGTCTAGCCATAGTGAGGGCACTACAGAAACTTCAGCCTCATCTGTATGGAAGGAAATTCACTGTTATGACAGATCACAACCCCCTAACATGGCTAAACAGAGCCAGCCATGCAAAATGCCAAGTTGCTAAGATAGAGCCTGGGGTTGCAAGCATATGATATGTCAGTGCAGCACCGCTGTGAGATTAGCAATGCCAATGCAGATGGGCTCTCAAGACAGGGAATGGGGTAAGGTATACTCAGATAAACCTAACCCTCTCAAGCAGCGTTTCTCAAGGGTCACTTGAAAAACTAGCTTGCATTCTCCAGGTGGGGAGGAAATGTGAAGGCTGCCAGCCTAGCCAGATAGAATTTTATAGATAATTCTGTCATTTGTAAATATTAATGTAAGCCACAGGCTTGTTGTCTCAAATGGAAAAAAAGGCTATTATATGTGGAACTTCAAAAATGTAACAACAGTGCACTCTGCTGACCAAGTAAAGCATGTTGTGACCCTTTGATGTAAACACGGCTCTGGACAGTCTAGATGAAGGAATTCTTACTATTGTTTTAAGGCCAGAGTTAATGGCCAGAATTTGCATGCATAAATGTCCTTTATTGCTCTGGTTTCTGCCCAGAGGTGAAGAATGTAAATGTAATTTCTGTTAGCCTGGGAAACCAGGAAAGTGTGAAAAATTATGTAATGTGAGCCAGGAATGTGATTTTAAAAACAGAGAGAATCAGAGAACATTAAGCATTTTTGTCTTGACCATCCAACTCATCAGCACTGTCTTGGTCTATATGTAAGTTTATCTTAGATTTGTGCTTTACACGGTGCTAGTCAAGAGTTCAGAGATCACAGAAAATACTTAAAATAATTCAGTAGTACAGTTCTGACATCACAGAAAAACACTAAGTCTAATCTTTCTAGAAACTAGAAAAATTAGACTAAGTGTTTTTCTGTGATGTCAGAACTGTACTAATGCAGAACTTTACTACTGAATTATTTTAAGTATTTTTCTGTGATCTCTGAACTCTTGACTAGCACTGTGTAGTAAAAAGTATTGTCTTGTGTTTTGACTATTCATTATTAAATATTTTTAAACCCTTTCAACTGTGGCTGTTTTTGTAGAGATAAGTTAAGCTCTTTAGAGTACTTGCATGCCTTTGTTAAAATCATACAAAACCACTCTAATAGCTTTAGCCCTGGGCTATACTACCAATTAGATAATAATATTGTACAGTAATAATTGGACACCCTTTTAAAGGCCTTTGAGTAGCTGATAAATATTAGTGGGTGGTGGCAGCTGGTACTACCGTATAGTTTGGGAAAAGGGGGCACAGCTGGAGAACCTGTGCCAGCCTTCCCCAGGAGTGTCTGTGTGTTTATATAAATTCTTTTCAAAGTGTGTGTGTGCTTGTGTGTGTGTGTGTGTGTGTGTGTGTGTGTGTGTGTGTGTGTGTGTGTGTGTGTGTGTGTGTGTGTGTGTGTGTCAACTACTTGGGCAGGGACACAAAGTACTGGTTGGACAGAGAGGATGCTGGAGGTTTTGGCTTGCCCACTAGGCTGAGATCTGTACCCTATAGCTGTGCCTGTGGGGAGACTTATTGGTGACCTGGAGAGCAAGGGAGCGACCAGCCCCGGACTGACTGTGATCTCTGTGTGCTCTTAAGGGATATTGCACTTTACAGTGTGTATTTGTTATCCTTTCCTCCTATATGATGCACCTCTCACTGGTGTTAGTGGTGAGGATTGAGGCTCCTTGATTGCTGGGCCAGGCCATGGGTGTCACAAGGGATAACAGTGAATTTGCAAAAATCTGCCTTGTTACCCTGTCAACATATTATATTCATAGGCGCAGATCTTGATACCGTCTCCATGATGGCATGGCTGCCTCCCAACAGGGTTTCTGTTTTCAGACAACAAATAGCCAACCTTCTACCCAAAAACAAGGTGAAGACAAAGATGATTTTGAAAGTCCTAGGAACCATGGCTTCAGCAATCACCTTAGTTCCCCTAGCCAGGATGCATATGAGAATTCTTCAATGGCTTCTATTTGCTCAGTGGTCGTTACAGGAACTTCCCATGTCTCACCTAGTCAGAATTACAGATTCATGCAAGGGAGATCTCCTATGGTGGCTTCGGTCCGACCATGTGACCGGGTGACCTTTTGTGCCACAACAACTTGTAGCTACAGTGACCACGGACACCTCCCAGATGGGAGGGGCATTATCTGCGAAGAATGGTCCAAGGCACATGGCAAGAACATGAGGCCCATTTGCACATCAATGTTCTAGAGATAAGACCAGTGCTTTTGGTGTTGCAAGCACTCCAGGACTCCCTTCCACTAGGAACGATTGCAATCCAGTCAGACAACATGTCAGTAGTCTGGTACATAAACAAACAAGGAGGAACCAGATCATACCTCCTTTGTCAAGGGGCACTGAGAGTATGGCAGTGAGTAATCTCTTCCCAACATTTTCTGGTAGCAACATATATCCCGGGGAAATCTAATGTGATAGCGGACAAACTCAGCAGGGTGATATTAATGCCTCACGAGTGGTCTATAAACCAAAACATAGTGGAGATTTTCCAGATAATGGGGCCAGCCTTGCTGCAACCTTTTTGCCACTCCCATGAATACCAAATGCAGAAGCTATTTTGCCGTAATCCCCCCTCTGGGGGAGACACTGAGAGACGCACTTGTTCACAATTGGCTCTCGGGGCTACTGTATGCCTTTCCTCCCTTTCCCCTCATATCCAAAGTCATTCAGAAAGCAAAATCCTTGGAAAGCAGGCTGATTCTCATTGCCCCATATTGGCCTTGTCAGATTTGGTTCCCCTTTCTCCGGCCTCACCTACAGGAGAAACCGTGGGTTTCTGGACCCAGTTCCAGACCTTCTGACCCATATGACGGGAATGTTTCATCCTGCTGTCTAGACCCTCAATTTGACAGCTTGGCTGCTCCACTTCCAAACTTAGTCAGGCTTCAAGACTTTACTCCAGCAGTGAAACCCATTTTGGTATCCTCTCACAAGGCTTCTACCAGGAAGTTGTATTCTAGTAAATGGAAGAGGTTCTCCTACTGGACACAAGCAAAAAACATTGATCCTTTTTCTGCCCCAGTTCAATTTTGGAATTTCTTGCAGAACTTTTCCAGCAAGGCTCCGCTGCGGCTACAATTAGAGTCCAAACTAGCTGCAATCTCTAAATTCCACATTGGCGAATATACTCCTAACCTGATGTCACACAAATTGTGTAAAGCATTTTTGAAATGCACTTGTTTATTGAGACCTCCCATAAAAGAACCTGTCTCACCATGGGATTTGAATTTTGTCCTGACTCACCTAACATTTCCTCCTTCTGAGCACTCATCATCATGTGATCTCAAATTCCTCTCTTGGAAAACTATTCTCCTAGTAGCCATTACATCTGCAAGAAGAGTCTCGGAGTTGCAAGCTCTGTCAGTCAAGCCACCATATTTGATTTTTCATAAGGATTGAATATCTCTATGAACTATTCTGTCCTTTGTGCCAAAAGTTTGTTCCCAAACCAATCTAAATCAATCTGTTGAGCTCCCAGTGTTTTTTTCCCAATAATTGCAACCAGGCAAAGTACAAACGTTGCCAATTGGATGTGCATAGACAACTTAGGTTTTATCTGCATAGAACTAAAGATTTCAGGAAAACAGATCAATTGTTCTTCTCCTATTCTGAAGCAAACAAAGGCATGCCACTTTCAAAAATTACACTTTCAAATTTGCTCGCAAATTGCATTATCCTTATATACACCTCAAATAATAGGAATTTACCATTCAAAGTTAATGGCTACTCGACCAGAGCATTAGCAACATCCTCTGCTTACCTAGCTAGATTGTCAATGGACAGTATTTGTGCCGCTGTTACGTGGGCATGTCCCCATACTTTTATTACTCATTACAAAGTTGATTTGGCCTTCAGTAACAGGGCTTCCTTTGGTTCCACTGTGCTCAAAGGTATACTCCCGTGAGCCACCCAGGGAAATGGTGCTAGGGACGCTGTCCTATCCAGTAAGAATGAAGGCAAGATAGGACAACATAACATAAAGAAGTGATGTACTCACCGTAATGTTCCATGTTTGTTGTCCATCTCGCCCTTCATTCTTATGACTCTCCCACCTTCTCCCAGCTAAGGACTCCTAGCGGACCTAGATGAGAGATCTTTCTTCTTTAGTAAAGAAGATCCTTTGAATTTCCTTGTTATTTCTCTACCTGATATCATATTATTTGGACACATTGTTATGATTGGCAGCAAACAAGATCTGGGGAATTATACCACTGCATGATGGGATACCTATTCTTCCACGAGCCAAGTTAGACACTTCGCGCTAGTGTATTCAGGCAAGTCGCCAAGGGCGAGATGGACAACAAACATGGAACGTTATGGTGAGTACATAACTTCTTTTTCTGGTGACTTTTCTAACACGTGTCTAATATTAATTTCACATATTTATTTAAAAGCCAGAATTTGCCTTAGTAGTGGTGAGAAAGGACTCATCTTTCTTTAAGCATCTAATGCTGTTCTTTTACTGCTAGCTGGAAAGTGACAACTGAGATGCATCATGTATGTGTAGACTTTCAAAGGTAGAATTGTCTCATGTTTTAGTACTATGAAATTAATGGGATAAAGCCTTATTTAGTGCCTCAGGTGGTAAACAAACCAGCAAGGAAAAGTGGGAGTGAACAAACTAAGCAAGCTCATCCAAGTTTGCAAGGAAGATCGTCAGAATCAATTCACTGCCATCACCCTAAAAGAAAGTGCGTGTGCTGCATGCAGCATTCATGAGAAGTATATGCTTGGTTCTGCCAAATGGTGATGGTAGTCTCAGCAGTGCATGTACAAAAGTGGGTACTTGCTGGGGAGGTGTTGTAGGCCCCCAGTAAAGAGGGTACATACATGCTGTGAAGGGTTGGTTGAAGATTATCAAAATGTTGTTTACTTTTGCTTCCTGAGTGATATAACACTAGGGGTGGGGCTATTGAATAGTTCTCTGTCTTGGGATCAATTAGTGAATGTCCTTGGGATGGTGAAGCCAGATCATGAGGCCTCAAGATGAGAATAAATGAAGAGAGACAGAGCAGAGCACAAACTACCTTCATGCCTGCATGGGAGACTAACATCTGTTGTCAGCTCTTGCCCCTGACAGTGAATGGCTTCCACTGTTTTGAAAATGAAAGGGTTCAAAACTACAGGAGGACAGCAGACAGGGAGGCAAAAAATTAAAAACAAATTATCTGTTTAGCAGATGCAGATATAGATAAAGCAATTATTTTGAACATCACCACTTCTTCTGAACTATTTACACTAAATTCATTAAAATGTAAAAAATGTTATAGCCCCGTTATCAGTCATCATCAAAAACTGATTCAATTTCAAAAACAGGATCAGTCATGCTGTTGCAAAAACATACAGGCAAATCTAAGCACATAAGAGGAATGTCTTCATGTATTTGTTTATTGACATTTGTTACCAGGAAAGACTGACTGGGATCAAACCCCTTTTTCAGCAAAGGCTCTAAAAGTTCCATAATTACAATAAACATATATCTTAAATTTCTACAATGGATGCACACACACTGTTATAATATTGGACATCCATGGAATGATAAATTTTATACCAGACAAAGAGAAGTTGTGAAACTAGCCTGAAAAAATATATACCTTGCCAAGAATGAAAAGTTATTTATCTTAACTATAACAGAAGTTATATACCTAGACATCAGAGTCAGAGAAAGTTTAAATCAAGAAAGGCATACATTAAGATGTGTAAAAACATACAGTGGATATAAAAGTTGATAGAAAAAAACCTCATAATATTCAATATTCTTTTTAATGTACTTGTTTTCTCTTAAAACTCTTGTTAAATCAAATTAAGGTCCTTAATCCAGTCATTCCCCCATGCAAGAATGAGAAAAAGCAATGTGTTTTCTTTTGTTATGCTGTTTTAACTAGGCTTTTTTTAATTGCAGTGCCTACGTTTCTTAAAACTGAACAAGAAAAAAGAGGGAAGGGAGAAAGAATGGAAAAAAGGAACAGCAACACCTATTAACAATCCCCATTACACCTAAAATAATTGAGAAAACTTTACTTTATATCATGCAAAAAAATCATACACCACAAAAATAGTTCTATTAAGAAAAAAATGTTTTCTTTACTTATAGTTATCCCTCCCCAAAGCATTTTCTGAACATTAATGACATGAAGTACAGCATATACTTTAGAGTGCCCCACAAGTCCATCAAATTTTGAAAAAGTCCAATATTTCCAGATTTTCTTGTTCTGTCATATTTCACAAATATAATTATTACATTGTAACCCACATTAAGGTATTGGTTTTATTACTGTTCATCTCCATCTCCCAAATTCTGCTTGCTTCATTTCCAACGTACTCTTGTTTCTTCTAGTCACCTTTTGTGCTGACTTCCTTCTCTCCAACATTTTCCATTGAAATAGTGGAAGAGGTTTCACAGTTGTAGTCTGTCTACAGTCTTTATTACCAAAAGAACAAGAAGCAGAATCTCCTTTTGTTTCACAGCTCACTTTTTGTTGGACAACAAACTTTTGTATTTCCTCCTTAGCATGTACTTAATCAAAAAATTATTTTTTCCCTCCAGGAAGAATACCTTGAAGACAGCTGGGTACAGCAATTTGAATCTCACACCTGCATCTCGACATTCCCTGAATTGTAGAATGAATTTATTCCTCTTCTGCCTGGTGTACAATGAGTAATCATTCTCCATAAACACTCTGCTGTCTCCCACTTTTAGTATTTTGTCCTTCTGCCACAGTTTTGTCAGAATCAACTACTTCTGCTGATAGGACTGCATCTTTAATTTTAAAGGTCTAGGTTGCTTTCTTATAGCCAGGTTTGGAGCATACACACAATGCCTCTTCAACTCCTGCTGTGGAATACCAGTCCATTTGATTATTTGTGCTTTCATAAAATTAATGCAGTCTGTTCCTTCCAGATTCTCTGGTATAGCTAAAAATGTCCGGTTTTCCCTACATGCACTGTCCTCTAATTCTATTATTTTTTTAAAAACATCTTTTCCTGAGCAGTTTCATATTCAGCCAGCCATTTCTTCATTTCAGCCTCTGATTTTTGCAGCTTTATTACCTGAATATCTGTTTAAAGCTTATTCCATTTGTTTCAGCCTGTTTTTGTTTGTGTTGATATAATCCATCAAAGTTTTGTTTTTTTTAACCAGGTCTGTGTGCAGTTGTCTTATATCTTCTAGTAGGTTACTGGAAGTAATGTATGGAGGCTGCATTGCTTTTTGCTTAACAGCAGAATTTTCCCCAGTCAGTGTTTCTTCCTCACTTATTGTAGCTGCTTTTTTTTCCAGATGCTCTGTATTTCTTCTTTTTTCCTGTCATCCAGACAATACACTTACTAGCCAGTTACTGAAATTTACCCATAAACACAAAAGTCTACTGGCTTTCTGTGTTGAGTTTCTGTTTTCACACTGAGAGAGCTGGAGTTAAGATGTTACTCAATGTGCAGCCATCTGGAAGTCCTGTGTCATTTCTATCATAAACTTGTCATTCAATAGTGACCTCTTCAATTTCCAAACACTTCAGAACTTAGCCCCAGTTCAATTTATTCACTAAATAGACCTCAGCCATGTCTAGTCTCGCATGTAAACTAGCCTGGCCATAATTTTGTCAAGCCATCAGTCTTTATCAATCCCTAAATTCTACAAATCAATTTTGTTATTGTTCAAACATTCACAGTTTCATGATAATATGAACTCATTCAGGGTCACTAACCAACCATTAATAATTAGTAAAGATCCAGTATCAGGGAGGTTGTAATGAAAGCCTTTATATACTTGAAGCTGTGATATTTGCCTTTCTATGCTATGCATTTGTGACAGGGACTTAATCCAGACAGGGGACATACCCTCTGCCCCATACTGTGATGTATGAGGGAATGCTATCCACACCTTGTCTCCATCAAACTTTTTATCATCCAAGCCACATTGTATATTACACAAGATTTGTGGCCTGTTCCCCCTACCTTACCTCAGGAATATCATAAACACTGTCTTCAATTATCTTTATATCCCTTGTATATTGACAGTATATATATATATATATATATATATATATATATATATATATATATATATATATATGTAGGAAACCAACACACCCTTAACAGCTGAGAGAAATAGTTCAGGTTGGTGTTAAAAACTAGAGTCAATCGCTAGTTTGAAAGGACTTCAATAAGTACCAAAATCACAAGGAATGTACGATGGTGTTCGTACAGATCAAATTATCTCAGACTGCCTCAAAACATGACCACCGCACAAACACCGTAAAATACGGCTTCTATCCAAAGTCAACATACGGCGTTGCAAAATGTAGGCACTTACAATATTCCAAATTTCACGGAGTGCAATTCAATGGTCATTCCGCTTTAGAAAACCATTCGGTCCAAACGTAGATAGTACCAAAGATTCAAATGTTGATGTCCCACATACACGGAAAAATAATCGTATTTGAAAATAAAACAGTTTTATTCGTGAGCGCTTTCGCGGTTAATAGACACCGCTTCATCAGACAAACAAACAGATACCAAATTTACAGATGTACATTTAAAATACTCAATGACCAATCAACGCTTGTGTGGGTGTAGACTTTAAAAACAGCATCACTGTAACTGCGTAAGCGCAAAACGTGCTTACAGCAAAAAATATCGATGTTCACATGCATACTATATAAGCATGCATATATAATTGAAATAATTAAACAAACGTAGCTCAAAAGGAGTTACGTAAATATATGCATAGACAATCCCAATAGCTATGTAAATGCTACTAAATGAATGTATACAAATACAGACCACTGATGTCATCATACACGCTAAATAGTGCACATGAATATAAATATATATACATATATATACATGTATATGTATATACATATATATATATAAATACATACTTAAATATGAATAACCAAGAAGCGTAAACAAAACAAATATATAGTGAATTATAACATACCATTACCATCTGATCTAAACAAACAGCGACAATATGTTTTGAAAATAAAACACAATAAAATAAAATGAAATGAAATAAAATAAAATAAAATAAACATACAGACATTTCCACGTACATTTTCATTAAACATTAAATGATCCAATTACATAACAATTAAACTCTATAGTGAAATAAAGGTGGGTTAAAAGCTGGTGACCTGAATATGAAATATTCAAAATATATGATGAGCAATATGTAAACAATATATAAATAAATATATCTATACACTGTGTACATGCGTGCAAAAAATGTGCACATATATATATTGCACATAAGTATACCCATATATACACATACTACCAAAAATATCAGTCAAATAAAATAAAAAGGAGAATTAATGTAGTGAAGACACATATATATATAATAAAAACTAACATACAGTCAAACATGACAACTAAGCAAAAAACTTTTTTTAAAATTCTGACCCATAAAACATCTATTTCAGGGTTCTTCCTTTAAGATGTGGCTTAATAGATATAACCTCATTAAGCCCATTATTCCTATGGGCAGCTAGCCTACAAATCCAACCTAACTCTGCTTGTTCTGTGCGATTATATAAGTTGCCACCCCTAGAACTTACATCAAGTACCTGTATAACCTGGAACAAAAAAGAATGTAGAGGTCCTTTGCTCAGTGTATGCTTAGCTAGGGCACTAGACTCTTCCTGCCTATTGAGGCAGTACCTATGGTCACGTATTCTTTCCCTAAGGGTTCGATTCGTTTTTCCTACATAAAAGGAAAAGCATGTCACACAATGGGCTATATATATCACATTCTTAGTTGCACAGTTACTGTCATAATTAATTGTCCAAAGATGTCCCGTATCCGGGTGCTTAAAATAATGTGATTGATCAATGAAATCACATTGTGGACAATTACCACATTTACTGGTTCTTTCAAAACCTGTTCTAACTCGAACAGGTCTGAGGGTAGCCCCACATAAATGTTGTTTAAGGTTGGATAGATTACTGTAGGTAAATGATGGAAATTTCCCTACCAGGCCCGCTATTTTTCTATCCGCCGTCAGGATATTCCAGTTTTTACTGATAGCCTCATGTACAAAAGACAATTTACCCCCAAAAGGTATCACTACACTGACTTGGTCGCAAGGCTGACGAGGAATTCTGATCAGCATTGGACTCTACTGGATCCGAAAAATAGGGTTTGGCACTTGTACCCCTAAGGTCATCCATCCTACTATACACCCTGTTAATCTCTGTAGTAGTGTACCCCCTACTAACAAGGCCATCACGCAATGTGCCCAGATCCTTCCTATAATCCTCTTCTTGAGTAGAAAGTCGTGAGACCCTCATTGCCTGTCCCTTTATTATGTTACCAAAAATACGTGGGTTATGCATACTGTCACGATGGACATATTGTCGCTGTTTGTTTAGATCAGATGGTAATGGTATGTTATAATTCACTATATATTTGTTTTGTTTACGCTTCTTGGTTATTCATATTTAAGTATGTATTTATATATATGTATATACATATACATGTATATATACGTATATATATTTATATTCATGTGCACTATTTAGCGTGTATGATGACATCAGTGGTCTGTATTTGTATACATTCATTTAGTAGCGTTTACATAGCTATTGGGATTGTCTATGCATATATTTACGTAACTCCATTTGAGCTACGTTTGTTTAATTATTTCAATTATATATGCATGCTTATATAGTATGCATGTGAACATCGATATTTTTTGTTGTAAGCACGTTTTGCGCTTACGCAGTTATAGTGATGCTGTTTTTAAAGTCTACGCCCACACAAGCGTTGATTGGTCATTGAGTATTTTAAATGTACATCTGTAAATTTGGTATCTGTTTGTTTGTCTGATGAAGCGGTGTCTATTAACCGCGAAAGCGCTCACGAATAAAACTGTTTTATTTTTAAATACGATTATTTTTTCCGTGTATGTGGGACATCAACATTTGAATCTTTGGTACTATCTACGTTTGGACCGAATGGTTTTCTAAAGCGGAATGACCATTGAATTGCACTCCGTAAAATTTGGAATATTGTAAGTGCCTACATTTTGCAACGCCGTATGTTGACTTTGGATAGAAGCCATATTTTACGGTGTTTGTGCGGTGGTCATGTTTTGAGGCAGTCTGAGACAATTTGGTCTGTACGAACACTATCGTACATTCCTTGTGATTTTGGTACTTATTGAAGTCCTTTCAAACTAGCGATTGACTCTAGTTTTTAACACCAACCTGAACTTTTTCTCTCAGCTGTTAAGGGTGTGTTGGTTTCCTACATATTTATTGACTGGGTATTTGAAGGCTTCTACATATATATATATATATATATATATATATATATATATATATATTTGATTACTGTTGTGGTTATTTTTTACAGTAACTACTGCCTCACTTTAAAAAAATACACCCTTTTTAAGTTATTAATACTTTTTTCCTTTTTTATATCTTTAGCTAGAAGTAGTCCGCGGTGGTGGTGCTGCGGTAGCGTTGTCACCTCACAGTAAGACGCTGTCCAGTTCGATTCTCAGGTAGAGCGTCTTTTGCGTGGAGACATGCGTGAATGGGCGTATCTTCATAAAGGTCGTGCGTCAGGCCTGGCAAGCCGGTATGTAAAACTAAACTGCCAATCATTAGTGGACTGGAGTTCCGCTGTGGCGACCCCTAACCGGGAAAAGCCGAAAGACACAAACAAATATCTTTAGCTATAAGTATTAGACTGTTACACTGTGCATAGTTGCACTAATATAATCTTTATCCCACCTCTTCAGACCCTTGAAGTTCAGTGTGTTGCAGAAGTTAAACATCATGTCTTACCTCTGAAAACAAGGATTACATCAGGCTTCAATATGGTCAGATTCCTATCTTTTAAGTCCACTGCTGCAGCCCCATGAACAGGGCGACCATGAGTTAGCTAATCAGTCTGGTATCCTTATACAGTTTATACTAACATACAAAGTATTTGTGAGCCCCTTAATGTAGTACCCCACACGATTTTGTGTTGGTATATAAATATTTTAATATTATTAAAACAACTATAGCTTAGATACTAACACCAGAACATTTCTTCCTGTGATATTAATATGATTTATGGACTAATTTTCCTAGAGAGGCAAAACTTTGCAAAGGTTGTCAGCGTCACACATAAAATGTACTTTTACTAATTCACCGGCTGCTGGTATTGATTGTAATCTCCTAACAAGTTGCCTTATAGACTTTGAGTGAGAACTGAGCTGTCTTTGGCCTTTAACTTTCATAGTTTTTGTCAATGCATATAAATATGTTCTTTTTTTTTTTTTTGGTAAAGATGACCTACCTATCAAATGTACTGGTGCCCAAATTAGTATCCTGCTAAAACATTTCAAGAATCATTTTTTTCAGTGACTTCAACTTTAATGTGTAGTCTAAACCGTTACTTCACAGTTTGTTCCTTGTTGTGTGATACCACTAACCATATGGCGAAGTCATAAAGTATCCCTTAATTGTTAGGGCATGATATACTGCAAGAAAACATGACAACTGCAAGTAGATTAATTTGTGTGAAATCCGTTCTAAGAAAATGGGAAATATCCTTATTAATAAACTGATTTGGTTAACCATGTAGCAATAAATCATATCCAATAATGTGGATCCAACACATACATTTTCCCCAAAATTGCAATAACAAAAAGAATAGTTATGACAAAAATGTGTCACTTGGCAATTGACAGCTGACAAGTTAGTTGTGCAGTTTTCTTGATGCTCCATTTGATGGATTTGTACTTCTACTATGGTAACTATCAGCCAGGCAAAACAGTAAAACATTCAGTTTTATTAGAGTGCTGGATGTTGGCCTGCAGTCATTGGCAATTACTTTGCTAACCACAAAGCAGCCAGTACAGTGTTTGATTATTATCTTAACTTTAATTTGTTGTATTTTTAGTTTGTAAAGAAATGTTGAGATGGCCGTTGTATAGAAACGAATGCAGTGGAGTTCCACAAAATACCCTGTCATTGGTAAACCGAAGAAGTAAAAGTAAACTCAAGAAATGATAGATCTAGCAATGAAGTATATATACATATATATTTATATATATATACATATATATGTATGTGTGTGTAGGTGGATGTGACAGTTATCCAAAAAAAGAGTGTATACTGAGTGGGAAAAGGGCTTTCCTCTTCCTTTTCCACTAGGGCTAATACGTATCATGGAAGTGAAATGCCTAACTGATTGTAACAGGCTAGTGTAATCACTTTACAGTTCATGAAGTGCAGAGATTACTCTCCAGTATTGGGTAAAGGTAAACTTAACACCTTCCCGAGCATGAATCCCGATAGTAACAGCACTTAGGTGGAGCTTAACAACTGTAACAGCCTAAATGCAGTACTGGCTTTCAAAGATGGTAGAATACTTGTGCTTCTGTACTTTTTGTTTCTGTAGCTCATAGTACGTGGAGCAGATAAAACTCCATTATGCACTAAAGAATTATGTTTGGGTCTTCATTGATTAACTTTGTGTGTTCTCAACATGGATGCCAGGATTCACCTTTCAAGCTTTACTATTGAGTTGAATTTTTTGACATCCATGACTTGAACACATAATATGTAGGTTGTGATCAGAGACCCTATCATACTCTTCTTTATTTTGTGACTTTTATGAAATATACACATGTAATTATAAAGTGAAGCTTAGTTAGAAACAGTCAACTAATAAAAAAGATAGTCTTTGCAGTCTATCTAAACAATATATTAATTAAATAAGGGAGAGGGTGCTTTTAAATTCTGGAAGTGTAAAGTATATTGCTAGATTAAAATGAAAGCATTAAACATCCACACCTAAGTAGACTACAATATGAGAGTTATTACAGTTGCAACAAAATGTACATGGTATCCGTGGAACAGTGAATCTTTATAAAACTTTATGTATTTATTTATTTATTTATTTATTGGCATTTGTTTACTGGGAAAGTCCACTGGGCCAAGTAGAGTCCATTTTCAGTAGGGGCCCGGGGAGAAAAGCTCAGCAAGAAACACTAAATAGTATATATAGTACATCACAAGGCACACATGTTGAGTATTTAAGAAGTTGTAAGTGATAACAGTGGCGGTAAGAAGGGTGGGAGAATAGAGATGCAGGTCAGGAGAGAAGGTCATTAGTAGTAATGGGTGAGAGAGAGAGTGTGTGTGTGAAGAAATGTTAGTGTATTTGAGATAGATGTATAAAAAATTATTACAAAGGAAAATAAGGGGAATGGTAGGAAGGCACTAAGATCTAGGTAATGGCAGGGGGAACTTAGTGCGTTTATAGATCCATTTGGAGTAAAGGTGTGCAAATGACTGGAGGAAGGCTGTTCCAGTTTTTAGCTATTACCCAGGAGTGTAGTAGTTGTCCAGTGAGTAGTTTAGGTTTCTGAATTTGGAGGAGGTGTTGTTTATCTGATCTTAGGGACCTATTGGGATTATAGTGGGAGAATAAGGACTTTAGGGCAGGGCAGTCCTAGGGTTTAGTAAGTAATTTGTGTGTGTGTTAGTTAATTGGAGATAAGTAAGATAGTGGTGGAATTCAAGCCAATTTAATGTTTTAGAGGTGCACAGTGTTGAGTGGAGTGGTGGTTGTTTGTTGCAAATTTGGCTATCTTCTTGTAGCATATTTCTACTTTTGATTTGAGGGAGGTTTGGAGGTTGGTTAGTTATGAAGCACCATAGACTAGAGAAGGAAGTTGATAAGTGAAAGCAAGTACTTGTTTGGTGGAGTGGGAGAGGAAATGTTTGTCTGTAGAGTAGTCCCAGTATTTTTGTGAGTCTTGCTGATGTTTTTTGTAAGTGTAGGTCAGATTTTCATCAATTATAACACCTAACAGCTTGGTTTGGGTTACTAATTCTATTTTTGTGTTGCTTAGAGAGAATATGTGGAATTCAGATTTGTTAATGGGAGTGTTTTTCTTTGGGTTGAATATTATGAGCTTTGTTTTATTTGGGTTTAAAGACAGGTGGTTATTGTGGAGCCAAGTCTCCATGGTGGTAAATGCAGATTGAGTAGTTTGCTGTAGTTGAGTTTTCAGCAGAGCAGATTATTGTAGTCATCTGTGTACTGTACAAGCGACCCTTGTTGAAATGATAGGTGGAGGTTGTTCATGAAAATATTAAATAGTAGGGGTCCTAATATGGAGCCTTGGGGGACACTGGTGGGGTTATGAATGTATGGGGATATCGAGTGCTGCCATTTTACAGCATGTTCTGTATTGGGTTTGTAGCTTTTTAACCAGTTGAGAGATGGAGTAGGTAGCCCAGTGTTAGAAAGCTGGGAAAGGAGGAATGTGTGAAAAATAGTATCAAAGGCCTTAGATAAATCCAGAAATAAAGTAGAGACAATCTTCCCTGAGTAGCGGGCTTTATTAACTAGGTCCATAAAGGATATTAGTGCAGCTGGAGTACTATGGCCAGGTCCAAAACCATGCTGCATTTGACAAAGAATTTGATTTTTGAGAAGGAATTGTAGAAGTTGGGTGTGTACACTTTTTTCTAGGAGTTTGGAGATGGGGATAGAATAGCTGTAGGGCGGAAGTTGGAAATATATGTTGAGGTACCCTGGTTGTGTAGAGGTAGTATGTTTGCTTTTTTCCAGAGGATGGGCACATAGGATTCTTGGATGGATCTATTTATGAGAATGCTAATGGGATAAACAATACAGTCTGCTGCAATTTTTTGGTATTCATGTGAGTATGCCTTTTGCTGCATTTGAGCTGGACTTTAGTTTCAGAAGAAGTTTTTTATGGTTGTTGTAGGCACAGTAGAGAGTTTGAATTCTGGCAAGGAATTGGATTTAGCTAAGTTTGAATGGGTGGATGAGGGGGGTATGAGTACAGGGAGTAGTTCACAGTAGAGAGAGCAGGCTGGGCCTGAGTATGCCAAGGGTTCCCCCTTCATATGATCGAATTTCTCTAAACTCAAAAGTCATAAACTCGAAACCAGAATCTCGAATTTAGAGAAACTCGAACATATGAAAGGGACAAAAAAAAGAACACCTTTCAAATGTTTTTGCAGGGGGGCAAAGCCCCCCTGCATCCCCCACACTCCCCCTACTTAAATATACCTACTCTGAGATCGCACTATAGTGAAGGATAGGAAATCTCCAATTCTGCGCTGTACGCATAAGTGCAAAATGGACGATTTTCCATTCCTCCGCTATAGTGTGGTCACGGTACATTCACATTTAAACTGCTAGGGTACAGGGTGACCTGACCCCCTGCAATAAGGTAAGTTAACTTTTTATTTTTTTAAACCTAAGGCTCCCATTCACAATTTCGAGTGAATGGAAGTTCGAGATTCTGGTTTCGAGATTATGAATTTCGAGCTTCCATCCATTCATTCTTGTGAAAGGGAACCATGCTGAGACAGTGGAGTATTACTTGGGAAGTTAGTTGTGCTGAGAGAATGAGAGAATGTGACTGTGATATTAGCTGTAGTGTCTATGAAGTAGGATTTGAAAATGCTAGCCATTTGATCGGATGTTTTGTGTGGGTGGGGGCAAGGATAATTTTTTTGTGCCAGTGTTTAGCAGAGTGCTAATGGAGAACAAGAATAGCTTTGGGTTGTTTTTGTGTTTTTTGAAGGTTTACGTAGTATTTTTTCTTGCATTTGGATACAAGATTTTTTATCTGGTTACAAAGCTGCTTGTACTCTAAGTCTGAGTTGTTCTTGTGCTTATGCCATAGTTTCCATTTTTTTCCCTAGTTGTCATTATGTCCTTAGTAGATTTGTTTAACCAAGGAGCATGATTGGTTCTTATTCTTTTTGTTCGGATGGGTGTGAGACTGTCTAATATTTTTAGAAAGGTAGTGTTAAAGCAGAGCAGGGCATTGTCTAGGGAAGAGAGTTTTTAGGTTATTCCAATTTATGATTTTTAGGATATTATTGAATGTGTGGGGGTTGAAGTTGGATAGGTTTCTGACATGTTTGAAGTGATTTTTTTTGTGAAAGGGGGATAGGCTCAGGTAACGAAGCACAAAGGTGATCACTTATAGAGTTAGGAAGGGTACCAGTTGATGAGATTTTTGTTAGGTCTGAGACTAGGATCCAGTCTAAGACGGTTCCTTCATTGGTTCTATTATTCTATCTCGTGGGAGTGGAGATTAGTTGGGTATAGTGAAACAGGTTAATATCGATGGATGGAGTTTTGAAGGAAATATTAGACCAATTAATGTTCACATCGTCTAGAATTATAGTTTAATTTTTTATGGTGTAGGATGCCCAGGATAATGTTTCTTCTACAACAGGTATGTTATTAGCTGGGTGAATGTATAGGACTATGATACAGACATTTTTAGAGTTGTTAACATTTAGGAATTGTAGGATGTGACCGGTAAATTAGAGTATGTTAAGAGTGATTTACAGACAAAATGTCAACATTCAGTTACACGACAGCCTCCTCCTCAAACATGGTAGGAGCGACAGTCAGAATGTCGACGTTCATGTGTACGTCCATTCAGAAGGAGGTACACAGGGCAGGGACTCAAAGCATGGTTGGCAATGGGAGTTGCTAACGTTAAGATCGACAGAAAGCTGTCGGTCTATTTGTGTTGACCATACAACCTACTTAATATGTATGAGTCGAGGATATTTGTCGTGGAAATCACCATTCGTGGATGTGATTTTAGTTCTTTTGATAGTAAACCGTTAAGAGTATTAGGGACTAGGATGGCAATGCCCCCTCCTTTCTTGATGATTCTGTCAACCCTTATTACACTGTGGCTGGGAGGGAGAAATTCTGAGTCTAATATATTAGGCTTTAACCATGTCTTTGTAGTAGCTAGGATGTCTGTTTTATTATGAGCTAACCAGGCATGCAGGTCAGAGGTTTTATTGCAGATATGTTGAAGGTTAATAGTAGCTATTGGTAATGATTTTAAGCATTTTGTGGGGTTTGTCATGATAGGGGGATTGGTGGTAGAAGGACTGAGGTTGGGATGGATGTCACCACATTGGACTAATGTCAAGAAAATAAATGCAAGTTGATAAGTAAAGGTGGCTAGTTTGGAGCTGATAAAGTGTAATAAAAGGGAGCAGGTATAACTTGAATTATGAATAGAGTAGTTTGTGGGGAGGATGTATATTTTAGAGCAGAGTAGTGGAGTTATATAAAAGAAGCTGGGATTTATTTCTAACAAGCTATTACATGGGGTGTATAGGGAGCTAGTTGCAGAAGTGGGTTTGATGAATATTAATCTGGGATTGATTGATGAGAATTGTATTAGAAGTGCTAGTAGTAGTACAGTATCGGATAAGAATAGTATGTGTGAAATGGAGGGAGCCATGTTGATTGATGGGTATGGTGTTAAGTGGGAGGAAGTAGAGACCAGAAAGTGGGCAAATTTTATTGGTTAGTTGTTGGAATGAGGTGTGTCAGGGGATATAAATTTAAGGAAAGTAGGGATAGATGGGAATGGGAAGGGTAAGGGAGTGGAGTGAACCTGAGTGTAGCGAGGGTGAATGGAGCATGTAGAACCTGACAAGGATTACAGAATAAAACAGAACACCTACTGAATTCTTCCACAAACCAAAATATTAAGGGCAGCAAAACTGTGAGTACAAATCAAAATATACCCTTAGGTCCTATTGGGAATTGCTTGCTAAAGAAAGTCTATAATATTTAATTATACCGATGATAAAGTGGGAGAAAATTCTGAGGGGGATTTAATGACTAGTATTTCTTCATTACCATAGCTAACGGGTGAAAAAGTTAAGTAAAGGCAGCTCGGTATAGTGGTGAGGAGGAGGGGAGCCCAGGGATACGTCCCAGCAAGGTGTGCACGCCACTTACTACTTACAGTATCAGTAATTGTAACTCACTTAAATATATGCTCTTCTGTTGGTTGTGAGGGCAAAGGATGTACTTTCAGCCAGATGTATTTCTCAAGCCTAGGAATTCAAACCACAGTTGGTCTGGAAGGATATATGTAGCATATGGACAAGATGGAGGGCAGAACATAGAGGAAAGGAGAATCTAGGCAGACTTAATACAAAGGGGGAGAATTAGCAGTTATATAGCATCTATTAGCAGATAATTCTACATAAGTTACAAATATTCCAACATAGATATAACATTAATGCAGCATTGACTGTTTAAATGTCCTGTTAGATCATCAACACCAACTGCAGACCCAGACAGATATCGTACCCACAATACGTAGACTGCAGTAGTTACAAACTATCATTTATAGCAGTCATAATGTTAGTCATAGTATAACATCAATATTACAAGTGTAATTGTACTCATATATTTGCTTAAACAATCGTAACTAATAATGCATGCAGTATGCACTTCACCTGTAGTATGCACTAGAAATGGCTGTAAATCCAAGTATTTTTAAATGCGTCAGTAAATACATAAATCAGTTACACGACCATTTTCATTACATGCATCCACATTCCATGTATAGCAGAGTTCATCTATAAATTTAAACAAAACATGAATAATAGTGTAAGTATGCACCAGAACGAGCGTATATCCAACACTCACTAATGTATTGTTAGACACCTTAATGCCTGAAATCTAGCATCAGAGTCCTGTATGAAATGGTCGCTAGTTTGTTTGCCAAAAAACTCACTGAATTAAGGTAGATTACAGTGTCCGATGCTTGTAGCGTGTTGCTGCTGTAACTTTGTTATGGATAATACAATTGCAATTCCCTATGACAAAAATTCACCAGACAGTTGCTAGTTTAACCAGTTAGCTTTAAAGCAGTATCTAGCATCGTTGTACTGAAAGTTACATAAAATAACTTGAATAAGCATGTCCACCAAAAGAGAGTAGTAGAGTAGCACTTAAATTGTTCAGCGTAGTTGGAATGCTCACCCTGCATAGAACTGGAGAGGGGATTGTAGCAGTCGAAATAGTGATTTAAAATGGCACCTACAGGGCAACCTATATTAATAGATTACTAGTGGGAGACGTAGAGGTGGCCAGGCTAAGTCTAGGAACTACCTGAGGGCGGGAGATCACGGTCTTCCCTAGGCATAATATGAACCTGGCAAGGATCAGTCAGAACACCTACTGAATTATTCCACAAACCAAAATACCAAGGGCAGCAAAACTGTGAGTACAAGTCAAAATATACCCTTAGATCGTAATGGGAATTGCCTGCTAAAGGAAAGTGTATAATAATTAATTCTACCAATGATAAAGTGGAGAAAATTCTGAGGGGGGATTTAATGACTAGCATTTCCTCATTACTATAGCTGATGGGTGAAAACAGTTAAGTAAAGGCAGTTCAGTATTGTGATAGAGGGAGAGGGGAGCCCAGGGATACTGTCCCAGCAAGGTGTGCATGCCACTTACATTTGCAGTATCAGTAATTGTAACTCACTTTATATGCTTTTCTGTTGGTTGTGAGGACAAAGGACATACTTACAGCCTAAGTATTTCTCAAGCCTAGGATTTCAAATCACAGTTGGTCTGGAGGGATTTAAGCAGCACATGGACAAGATGGAGGGCAGACCGTAGAGGAGAAGAGAATATTGGTAGAATTATGCTTTTCTGTTGGTTGTGAGGGCAGAGGAGAGCAGTGGACATACTTTCAGCCAGATGTATTTCTCAAGCCTAGGATTTCAAATCTTATACTGGAAAATGTAAAGATGGTTAACTGGAGCTACTACATGCTAGCATAAGAGTAAGGATGAGTCTTGCACCTTGCCCTTATTGTGTTAAATTAAACATTTAAAGTATGTTACTAGTGCAGCAGGAAGGTATTTAACCCCTTAAATTTAGTTTTGATGTAGTTTTAACCTTCTTCATCAATCCCCTTTCGGTAGAATGTTATCTTGCAGTTGTAAACTAGTAGTTGTAGCTGTATTACGCTTTTCCTTTATTCTATTCCTTCTTCTAAGAGAGAAGATGGGGTGATAGTGGTGTGACAGACCACCTACCCTTTCATCCCCATACCCTTACACTGTATGCAATCTTTTCTTACATTTTTCTCCAAAACTTAGTAACAGTAATGCCGTTACTACATGAGTACCACCCTTTAATGTTTATTACTTGCATACATAAATGTACATTACCCTTTGCAGATCACAACCCACTGCATATACCCTAACAGTACAAGTGTACAAATGGAGTTATTGTCTTATGAATATATATATATATATATATATATATATATATATATATATATATATGGTATCCTCTTTCCAGCTGCTGTTGAAAGTTACTGTTACATTCTATAAATAATCCTGCAATGTAAGACTGATAGATATTCTGATAGTCAGGACTGCCAAACTGAATCTGCTCAGTAAACATACAGGCTCCTCAAGAGAGTGTCACTTAATGTTTAGCTCTAATCCCTGAAAGGAAGTTAGGGCCCTGCCACTTCTTTACAAGTCAGCAATGCTTCTAGGTAACATAAAGGAATTAAACAAACTCATCTGAGGGAAAACTGAAGTTCTATACCTCAGGTATCCCTCCACCTTTTTATGGCTACAGTATCACTGGACATTACAATTAATGCTTTACTTACTTCTGTGGCCCCAAAATAAGTAAAATGAGGGTATCATACTACCTTTTAGCCACTTCTCACAGACTTATTTTAAACATTTTAAAACAAGTATGTGAGAAGTGGCTAAAATGCAAGGAGATCCACATCAAAGATTTTGAATCCTGAAATTTTTATAGAGCAGAATGCTTTCTGCAGAGCTCTAGAGATACAGAATTTACAAAAATGTAACAACACAAATAAATGTGAATTTCTTGTACACATTCTGTGTTTATTAATACATAATTATGTTTATATAATGTAGCATGTTAATTTACCAAAGGTACTAGTTTAGATGTATTATTAACCTGTTTGGTCTGTCTATACCACACAAACATTTCCTCAGATTGCATCACACATTTTGAAATTTTACTTCTCTGTACAAGCTACAATAATGTTTTGCAACTTGTAAGCATTTTCTATTTGATGTGTGCAACAGTCTGCAACAATATTGCAGATTTTAGATTGTCATTTTGAATGGTTTAGTAAAATATGCATAAGGTACCTCTTCAGGCAAACAAGCCAGCATCTGAGATGGGGATGGGTATATGTACTTAAAGATATTAGTTAAGACAGTAAGCTGTATAAAATTGAATATCTGACTATCTTGTCCTCAGTGGAGTATTATGTGCAGCTTGGGCCCTAGGTGTTTTTCAAACCATGTATCCCCCACAACACACACTTTTTTGGATCATGCATAAATATTCTTATTCGTTTGAATCCTTTGAATTCACCTTAATGGTTTAAGATGATTTGAACTGTTATATTATAACGTCTGTACCCATTTATTACAGTCAACTGACTGTATATGCCTCAAATGTCAGCTTGAGATAACACACTAACATGCACACATGTGCGCGCGCACACACACACACACACACACACACACACAGACATAAAATAAGTATCCTAACTTGCTTTACACAAATTCACACTAGTCCTGCAAAGTCAGAGTCTTCCATTTTCACCCACAGATAGGCCCCATATCCATCACTTATAGCCCATTGTTGACCCTGGACACCACAGATGTCTGATAGTGGTAAAAATGAAATTTATTTCACAAATGCACACTAGTTCTACAAAGCCATACTATTTAAACTTAACAAACAAGAGTAGGTTACTTTTATTCACAGACAAATCCAAAATCTACCCAGCTGTTTTAGCCACTTTGTTCTGTACCCCCAGGCCCTCTTTTAATTTTGATAAAAAATGATATTTCTCAACATCTCAGCACGTAAATCCCAGAGAAAGCCAAAAATAATGAGTCAAAGTCCCAGAATCAGGTGGTTGCTAGAGCACCAGCTGTTTGCATTAGCATGCATTTTTAAAGGTATGAAGCCTTAAACTTAAATCTTTGTCATAATTTAGTGACTACAATCCTCACTTATTTGCCAGAAACCACAGATTTTATAAGAAACAGACCAAAAAAAATGTGCAAAATTATGGCATTCTGAAAAATCAGGGAAAGTTGGTAACTTTCTTTCACATAGCCACATATATTCCAACTTATTTCACAACAGTGGGCATTAGTCTACAAAGTCAGATGGTTAACTGAGAAAATGATTACAGAGTAAGCTAGTTTTGGCAGAAACAGCTCTTTATCCCCCAGGCATACTTTGTCATGTAAACCTCATCTGGCTGATGAAAACGTAGTATATCTCAACCTCTTAGTACAAGAATCAGTAACAAACCTACAAATAATGAGGGACAAAGCCCACTGTCATGGATGGGTTTTAAATATAACTGTCATATACTTAGAAAGTTGCTATAATTACAGATTTTGCATTGACATGCATTTAATGAAGGGCATGAATGTCTGTCAGCATTTAGTGACTCCATTTCTTAATGATTTACCAGAAAACCACAGATTTTTATGAGGCACAGACCAAAAACATGAGACAAAGTTGGGGATGTTCTGTGAAATCAGGGACAGTTTCAACCTGGCTTCACACAAAAAGTCAGGGAGAATAAATATGGGTAACATCTGAAATCTTGGAATCTACTTTGCTAAGTCACAAGATGAAAACACCAAGTAGCCTAAAATACAGACTTACATTTATTAAGTCTGAAATTGTCAAAATTGTCATTTCTCAGAATCATTTGAAGTGTGGTGATCTTGTAGCTGATGTGTGTGTGTGTGTGTGTGTGTGTGTGTGTGTGTGTGTGTGTGTGTGTGTGTGTGTGTGTGTGTGTGTGTGTGTGTGTGTATATATATAGAGAGAGAGAGAGAGAGAGAGAGAGAGAAATAGTCAAGGTACGTGCGGAGCATACCCTTTGCAAAAAACAAGTTTAAAGGAGAAGAGTGATGTCTTTGACACTTAGCACCTGGCAGCTACTGCAGACATTAAACCATCCAAATAGCAAGCTGCTTTCATCCACAGATAGTTTGCAGTTCATAGCTCTCAACCTCTTTGCTTCAGAATCAGGGAAAAAGCTAAAAGTAATTAGGAGAAGATGTTAAATATTACTGTAATTCATTTATAAATTTCACAAAGCAACAGATTTTACATCAAATTTTACATCAACTTGCGTTTTCTGGATAGTTTGGTTGTGTCTTTCGGCTTTTCCCGGTTAGGGGTCACCACAGCGGAAATCCGGTCCGCTAATGATTGGTAGTGGATTTTTACGTACCAGGTTACCAGCCCTGACTCACAACCTTCAACGAAGGCACGCCCCATTCACGTATGCCTCCACACAGAAGACGCTCTAGCTGAGAATCGAACAGGACAACGTCTTGCTATGAGGCGACAACGCATTTTCTGGATAGTAAGAATTATAAAACCTGAATGTCTAGAATTATTAATTGACTGTAAACCTCAGCATTTTACCAGAAAACCAAAAGTTTAATGAGGGACCAGGCAAAAATGTAAGGCAAAACTGAGGACATTCTGCAAAATCAAGGACAATTGAAAGCTATGCTGCAGACTTCCTGGACTTATATGTGGTTGCCTGACAGGATTAAAAAATACCTAGATATATAGATATAGACATAATAGGTGTAATGCATGTGGTCTAACTATCATTTTATCTAATCACAAGTGGTCAAGAAAGTGCCCTAGCCATATTTCATCTAATGATATTTGTGACAAAGGGAAATGTTGCCAGCCCCGCTAGCCAAAATTTTGAAAATAATTACATGTCATTTGTGAATATTAATATGATTTATATAGAAATGTAACACACAGAGATACTGGCAGCCCAGTCATCTGGAATTTTGTAAGTGGTCATGTGTCATTTGTGAATATCAGCTTGATACAATTGCTTGTGTTACCACTATATTAAAACTGTGTACTATGTGTATAACAAACTGCTGAAACACAGGAGATTAACTTGCAAAACTTAAGTTGAGATTTAAGTACTTTATTGCTGGGCCATAAACAAGAGCTGTTATCTTTTCATTTTCAGTGCAGCAAGGAGAAAAGATATCTAAAACTGGGAGCCTTCTGTATTGTTTTCTAAGTGTTTTATTGTTTTATGTCATCCAACAGTTCCAAAAATCTGAAGGCTATCTATTTTCAGAGAGAGATGCTAAATGCTAGCAGTTTCTAGCAATGGTTGTTTTGAGCCTGGGAACTGAAGTCAGATGACAAAAAGTAATGTCATGCTGCAAGTATCCCAGCAGTAATATTTGATATTAATTTAAGAACTCTCTGAGAGACAGACTTAGCATTTTGTATTTTGTCTTTGACCTGGAAACATCTGCTCACCACATCTATCATGCCTTGCTGTAACTAAGCTAACTAGGGTACAGTAATTTCTCTTAAATTCAGTTAGGAATATACTGAAGTATAGCTTAGGTGCTTTCTAGATTTATTTGAGACTGTCCTGCAATGTTATTTTAAATATTTCCTGTGATTTTCAACTTTGATGTAACTGTGATTTACTAAGGATTTCCTTGTTCTTTTATTACTTATTATTAAATATATTTGAACCTTTCAATTGTGGCTGGTCTGTCTAGAGATATTTAAGGTCTTAGAGTACTTGCATATCCAGTTGGTGGCACTATACAGGCCACTCCTAATAGCCTTGCTCTTGGTCAAACTACCATTTGGATTAATAGTAACCTTACAATGTAAGATTGGACATCCTTTGCTCAGGGCCTTAAAGTAGCTGATAAGTAGTGGCTGGTGGCACTGGAAACTACCTTATAGTCTGGACAGGAGGGGACACAGCTCATAAACCTGTGCCAGCCTTTCCCAGGTGTGTGTGTGTGTGTGTGTGTGTGTGTGTGTGTGTGTGTGTGTGTGTGTGCGTGTGTGCGTGTGTGTGTGTGTGTGTGTGTGTGTGTGTGTGTGTGTGTGTGTGTGTGTGTGTGTACATGTGTTTGTATGTATATAAAGCAAATCTCAGAGAGTGTGTTTCAGCTACTTGGGCAGGGACACCAAGCACTGGTTTGACAGAGAGGGTGCTGGAGGTCTTGGCTTTGCCACTCAGCTGAGCTCTCAGTTCTATAGCTGTGCCAGTGGCGAGTCTTATTGGGGATCTGGAGAAAGCAGATCCAGACTGACTGTGGTCTTTGTGTGCTCTGAAGGGAAAGTGCACTTTACTGTGTGTGTGCTTGTAATCCTCCCAGTGTGTACTTCCCTCACTGTTGCCAGTGGTGAGGATTGAGGCTCCTTGATTATTGGGCCAGTGTTGGGGCATCACATATTAATTGGTGGGCAGTAGTGGGATACCCATATCATATATTAATTGGTGGGCATTGGTGGGATATCCACATCACATATTAATTGGCTTGTAGTGGTGGGATATCCACATATTAGGATTCAGTGGTGTGGATATTGAATTCCTGTAGACTGTAAACAGTAGTCACTAAGGAAGGTGTTTGTACTCTCAATCAGGCACACATTGAACATTCAGAGTTTCATATCAGAATTGTTTTTTTTGTTAGCTTAGTTAGTCATGGAGAGCAGACAAGGATGTCAGCAGAGGAGTATGGTAAGCTGACAAGGAACCAGCTGGCTGAGATGTGCCAGGCTAAAGGACTGGTGCATGCCAACCTGACTAAAGCAGAAATGATTGTAGCCTTGGGCATAGCTGCATCACAAGCCAGCAATCAGGAGGACAACCATACTGGCCTTGGGGATTTACAACTCTCAGAGAATGGACTGTTCAACCTTTCCACAGAGGACTTAAAAATCCATCTGGAGTTAGAGACTTGAACTAGAGGCCAAACATTTAGAAATAAAATCAGCAGAGAGACTTAAATGCCTGGAGGCCGAAGAGAATGAGAACCTGCAACATCTGGAAGCTGAGAAGAATGACAGCCAGAGACAACATGAAAAGGAGATGTTGACTGTTCGACAGGGTCATGGAGGTAATAGGGAAGGGAGTAACTGAACCCCAGAAGCAACAAAGGTCAGTAAATTTCTTCCACAATTTACAGAGGGGATAATTTTAATAGTTTCATTCATATGTTTGAAAGGGTATGTAAGTATGTAAACAGTATAATGTTGACCAAGAGCTCTGGGTATGGTTCCTGACCCCCCTTACTCCATGGTAAAGCTGTAACTGCTATTACTAATTTTCTGATACTCGTTGCTTAAATTATAATATGGTCAAAAGTTGTTTGTTAGAATGTTTTAAGTTAACACCTGAAGCTTACAGGAAAAAGTTGCATGACAATAGATGCAAGACAGATGAAAGTGTGTATGAATATATTACTTAACTAAGCACTTATTTTCATAGGTGGGTGAGCGGATATCAGGTCATCACTTTTGAAGGGCTGGCAGACCTTTTGGTGAGGGAACAAGTACTTAGCATTTTGCCTGAGGACATGAGAATCTGGTTAACAGATAGAGAATGTAACACAGCAGAGGTGTTGGGGAAAAAGGGAGACCTATACCTAGACCAAAAAGCGATATCTGTGTTCCAAATACCACGTACCAAAAAACAAACGAACTGGAAGCGAAAAATGAAGGCAGCAACCTTCAAAGTTTATTGTAAGCTTGAAATAAATAAATACACAGCAAATCCACGCTAGCACCAAATGAATGAACGCTTTCACAACATGAGCGTTTTCGTCTCAGATAGACTTCATCAGATAAAAACATATGTTCGCAGTTAACCTTTTATATCAGTTTAAAAACAAGGAACCAATCATATTTGTATAAACAGTATAAACCTTCAAATCACATAACAGTCTCAATTAAGTTTGTTCTCCTTTTTAAATTCATCAATATTCATTTTAAATAAGTAAAAAATAAATACATATAATCAAACAAATAAATATATGAATAAATACTTTCCTATAAATTTATAAAATATTATTTAAATTTTTTTATTTTATTTAAAATTCATTCAAATAGTATGTAGGTAGGATGAAATAAAATCTATTAGTATAAACCTGGTGCTTTATATTATAAATGTTTTGTGTATACAATAGTGACATCTCCTGACCAAATAGGTTATTGCAACCTTTTGTTCATGTTTTTTCAGCCCTTATTTTTAAAAGGGGTTGAATGGATATATATTCATTTAAACCTGTTTTTTTGTTTGCCTCCAAAGCCACTTGCCACCATAGTTCTCTATAGGCTATTATTTCTTCCCAGGGGCCCCCTCTATTATCACTTACTACTTGGTCCAAAACAAAAAATTGAAATTTGGATCCTGTACAAACCTTAGAATGCCTAAAAATTGCATTTGTTTCCTTTTCTTTCCTAACATCATACATGTGTTCATATATTCTTTTCTTCAGTGTCCTTTCTGTCTTTCCTACATAAAATGACGGACATTCCCCACATGTAGCCAAATACACAAGCCCCCTTGATTCACAATTATAATATGCCTTACTTATTAACCATCTTTTCCTGCCTTCCAGGTTTATTTTTTCTTTGTTCGAGACATAATCACATTGTCTACACCTACCACATTTAAAAGTTCCAGTTTTTGTTCTGGCTCCTAATTCTTTTTTCCTATTGGTATCAGTATTATTTTCTAAAAACCCTTTTATACTGGTAGTATTTTTAAATATAACTTTGGGCATATATGTGGGTAAACCTTCCAAATCCGTAAGGTTTTTAAATCTCTCCCACTCTCTCTGAAATATTGTCTTTACATTCTTATTAAGTGAATTGTATTCTAGAATCAGTGATTGTTGGAAATTTTCATCTTTTCTTTCTTCCTTCTATCACTTTCGTTTCATGACTCGACCCAAATATAGGTTTAAACCTATCACTACTACCTTTTTCCACTTCTATTCTCAAATTTTCAATAAATTTCTTTGGGTATGCTCTCTCAAGAAACATTTTTTGTAACAAATCACACTCTAATACAAATTTGTCATCATTACTGGTCATTCTCGACCCTCTTACAAACTGCCCTTTCACAAGGTTCTTTTTGCAGTATAATGGATGAGCACTTTTAAAGTGCAAAAAGGAATTCACATAGGTTGGTTTCCTATAAACACTTGTTTCAAAAGTTTTATCGTCCAAGGTTATTTCTACATCTAAATATTGAATACCGGTTTTGGAATAATTATATGTAAATTTTAAAAAATCTGTGGTTTCTTCCATATATTTAATAAACTCTTCTAGTATATCTATGCCCCCAATCCAAAATATAATGATGTCGTCAAGAAATCTTTTATATAATGTCCAATACTTCACATATTTTGATCCCATAATATACTTCTCTTCCCAGTTTGCTAGGACTAAATTAGCAAAGGTAGGTGCACAGGCCGCACCCATTGCTACTCCTTGCAATTGCCAAAAATATTCCCCATTGAAAATAAAGAAATTGTTTTTTAATATTAAATCCATTAAGCCTGTGCACACATGTATGATGTTAGGAAAGAAAAGGAAACAAATGTGATTTTTAGGCATTCTAAGGTTTGTACAGGATCCAAATTTCAATTTTTTGTTTTGGACCAAGTAGTAAGTGATAATAGAGGGGGCCCCTGGGAAGAAATAATAGCCTATAGAGAGCTATGGTGGCAAGTGGCTTTGGAGGCAAACAAAAAACAGGTTTAAATGAATATATATCCATTCAACCCCTTTTAAAAATAAGGGCTGAAAAAACATGAACAAAAGGTTGCAATAACCTATTTGGTCAAGAGATGTCACTATTGTCTACACAAAACATTTATAACATAAAGCACCAGGTTAATACTAATAGATTTTATTTCATCCTACCTACATACTATTTGAATGAATTTTAAATAAAATAAAAAATTTTAAATAATATTTTATAAATTTATAGGAAAGTATTTATTCATATATTTATTTGTTTGATTATATGTATTTAATTTTTACTTATTTAAAATGAATATTGATGAATTTAAAAAGGAGAACAAACTTAATTGAGACTGTTATGTGATTTGAAGGTTTATACTGTTTATACAAATATGATTGGTTCCTTGTTTTTAAACTGATATAAAAGGTTAACTGCGAACATATGTTTTTATCTGATGAAGTCTATCTGAGACGAAAACGCTCATGTTGTGAAAGCGTTCATTCATTTGGTGCTAGCGTGGATTTGCTGTGTATTTATTTATTTCAAGCTTATAATAAACTTTGAAGGTTGCTGCCTTCATTTTTCGCTTCCAGTTCGTTTGTTTTTTGAGACCTATACCTAGCTAGCAGGGCATCACTGCACAGAAAAGGGATAACCAGTGCTGCTCATGGGTCTAAGGGAACCAATGGTGAGCAGCCTAAACCGCCCTAACAGAGTCCACCAGTAACAAGGGAAGCCACTAGTCCAGGTACATGTCCAGGACCAAGAATTAAGTGTTTTAAATGCAACCAGTGGAACCATGTAGCATACAGATTTCCATGGAGGCAAGGTGGGGAACAAAAGTTGGGAGAGCCAGTAAGTGGGAATGCCAGACGTAAGTTGTCTGGAGACAACAAGGGTATTAAACTACTACAAGAGGTTATATCCCATCTTAGTAAATGGGAAAGAGGCCACTGCTAAGAGAGACACAGCCTCTGACCTAACCATTGTGAAGCCTGCAATGCTTAAAGAGGAGCACTATTTGCTTGGGTATTCTACTCCAGTCAGAGCTTTAGGAGAGACCCCATTCCAAACACCTTTGGGTAGGGTTCAGCTTGACTGGGAGGGTGGAAAAGGAAGCAAGCAAGTAGGTGTGTTTGAGGATATCCATAAAGATGTCCTGATATGTAAGAATTTTGATAATGCAGTACCCTGTGTGTATGCAGTTACACAGAGTCAGGCTTGGAGATAAGCATGTGGATCTGGTAGCCTGGGGAGACCCAGACAGACTGCCCACTTGCAGCCAGGACTGGTGAGGTGGTCACTTCAGGAAAGAGCTACCCTGTAGTAGTGAGACTGAAGGTGAGCCACAGCTGCTTGTGGGTACTGATGTTCCCTTGGACAGAGTGACTGCAAGGGCAAAGGTGAGTAGTAGTACCCAGGCTGACAGTGAGGCACCGCTGCCAGAGAATACCAGACTTCCTGTGAAAGGGGAGCTTTGAAGGGTTACAAAGAAAGAGTTGAAACAGGCTCAGCTCTCAGACCCTACATTACAAGGCCTGAAGGATGGCTAATGGGTATGAGAATGTAGTAGTTGGTAGTGCCCAGAGCCTACCATCTGGCAGTTCTAACCATAGCCCATGATATTCCCTTTGCAGTTCATATGGGCATAAAACATACAAAGAGACATATTATGCAGAACATTTATTGGCCTGGGATTCCCAGAGATGTAACAGGGTACTGTAGGACCTGTGAGCATTGCCAAAAGGTAGGCAAGACAGGAGACCAGGTGAAAGCTCCTTTGATGCCTTTGTCTGTGATTGGGGAGCCATTTCAGAGGGTAGCTATGGATATTGTGGGGCCTCTGAGTACCCCAAGTTCCACAGGAAAAATGTATATCCTATTGGTAGTAGGTTATGCTACCTGATACTCTGAGGCGGTGCTTCTGTCATCCATTGAAGCAGAGAAGGTGGCAAATGCTCTGTTAGAGATTTTCAGCAGGGTAGGTTTCCCAAAAGTAATACTGACTGACAGAGGTGCCAATTTCATGTCAGACCTGCTGGCATGTCTGCTGAAACACTGTGGGGTGAAGCACGTAAAGACCACCCCCTACCATCCCCAGACTAATGGTCTGGTTGAGAGGTTAAACTCTACACTAAAGACTATGCTACTGGCATTTGTAGACCAGTTTAAGAAGGACTGGGACAAACATTTGCCCCATCTATTGTTTGCTTACAGAGAGGTGCCCCAGGAATCCACAGGTTTTTCACCCTTCAAGGTGCTGTATGGGCATAGGGTGAGAGGACCTCTAGATTTGATTAAAGATGAGTGGGAGGGTGAGTGTGAATCCCACAAGAAGTCTGCTGTAGCATATGTCCTAAACTTCAGGACAAGGCTCAGAGAGCTCATGGGAAGAATTCTGATTGGAGGGCTAACCTAATAAATATGTGAGGTGAACTGTTTATGTGACAAAAAAATTTTTTCCCACTGATGAAAGCCTTTGGGCTGAAACCGGTCTGGGATTTATTTAAATAATAAATCTTATGTGTTAAACTTCACGGTTTATTTTGTGCTGGTTTTTATTCACTTATGTTTGGTTTTGGCTATTTTTTTCATGTTATGTTTGCTCTTTGCCTTGCACCAGTTGTACTTGCAGAGGACTTTGTTTCTGTGCTTCACTTCCTGCTCTGCTATTGACTCTCTCATTGTTGCCACAGTCGGTGTCTGTAGTGGAGGTGTTCCCTGCTACTGGATGTACAATATGGTTTACAGCTCTTCAGTGTCTCTTGGATAGTGGGCTTATCGTGCTTCATGGATCGTCTCTACATGGACTAATGTCTTCTGTTTGGTGTTTTTAACCAGAATCACCATTTTATGTATCACATTCATAACTTGGATGGTCTATGCATTTGTGGACGCCATTTTGGATTATCGGTATTAAGGTACTGATCGTGTTATTACATGGCTAAAAAACTTTTCTTATTTTGAGGGTTTGGATTCAGAATTGTGGTGAAGTTTTGACTTTCATAGTGGGAATTATTTTTCACTATTGGGCAATATTGTTGGTGCTTTATTGGCAAAACGAATGAATGCTTAATAACTGTTTGGCAGTGGTGCTGGGCTGAATACGACGGACATTTTTTCATCAAGCTATTTTTTGGTTGGGCCCAAACGTATTGGGTTGTACAAGGAAAGCATGGAATATTGGTTCAGTTTTCTGGACATATTCAGGATTCACATTGTTTCTTTTTGACAACTCTATTTGGGATAATTGTTAAAACATTATTGGACATTTTCTGTGGGACATTTATCTCTTTTTTTCATATGTTATGTGTTTCACATTACTACTTTAGACTCTGACTCTATTGGCAATAAATAGAAGAGTTTATTCACAGTGGAAATATTTTTTCACTATTGGGCAATATTGTTGGTGATTTATTGGCGAAACGAATAAGTGCTTAATAACTGTTTGGCATTGGGCTAAACATGACGGACATTTTTTCATTAAGCCTCTTTTATGGTTGGGTTTCAACCCATTGGGTCGAGTAACGAGAGCACGGAATATCAGTTCGGTTTTCTGAACACATTTAGGATTTACATCATCTCTTCTTGACAATGCCATTTGGGACAATTGTTTCAGCATTGTTGGACATTTTCTGTGAGATCTTTATCTCTTTATTAATATAATTGTGTTTTATTTTATTACTTCAGATTTTGACCCTATTGGCAATAAACAAAGCAAATTAATACTTTATTAATGGGGACGGATGGTTGGTTACTATTATTGAAAGCACATGCTGGGAGTGCTGTATTTTAACAATATATTAACAGGGATTCTGTAAATGCAGCTTTGGTTTTTTAGATAGGATGAGATATAATGAGTTTGTGCCCATGTCTCCCTTTTGAGTCCATGACATTCATAGATAGTGAAATATGTACATTTATTTTTCATCTAGAATTTGTTTTGTAGGATGTATATATACTTTGATTGCTCTGAAATTTTACATTTATTTTTTATATGTAAGTAGAATGGCTAATATGTGAGCCGATTCACTTTGAATGTTTTAGGTAGAATAGTTTTAATTTTGAATGTATTCTCAGTAACAACATTTGTAGTGTCTCATTTAAGATTTGATTATTTATTGTTATGTCTATTATGATGACAGTTTTTTAGTGTCAATGTTCAGGGATAAAGTATGTATATCTGTTGTTTTATATTGTGTTATCTGGCAGCAGGTGGAAAATGAAGTTGTTTCCCTTTAAATGGTTAAGTGAAGGGTTCCCCCTTGATTGTTGCAGTATTTAAAGATTGCAACTGTAGTATTTGAATTGTCCAGGTCTCAGGAAGCAGTATGTGAAAGCGCTAACCTGTTGGATTTATGTGATTAAAAGATCTTTACTTTTATACACTCTCTGAGTAATCTGGATAATTTAAGTGAGCCTGGTTGCCTCATACGTGGTGCTGCTGTTGGACTAATATTTTCTTCATTTTCCATGGTGAGGCGTTAACTCTGTTGGGAGTACTTTGTTGTTGTTTGATTTATATACTTTTCTTTTGTACTCCCAATGGGGAGACATGGCTAATATAAGTGAAGATATTGAACTGGAATATGGACCAACTGGGTCGACACATGCTGATGTGACAGGGGACTTCAGTGTGAGTGTCAACGCGATGTTACGAGTGGAAGAAGATTTGAATGCCTGGCGTGTTGGAGGCGAAGGCCTAGTGCATAGGTTTTCATCTTGTATGAGGAATGACTTCAATCCGCTAATAGCATACAAAGTGGGTAGTTTTGTATCAACAGCACCCATGGACTTGGATAATGCAGAGCAGTTATGTGTGGCTATAGAGAAGTTAGAGAGTGACTCTCTTAAGTTTAAAAGATTGGCTACACAACGTCAGCACTTTGAGGTCTGCCTCAAGAGAGGTATTATACCGAGGGGACTTCGTATACTTAAGATGCCCACGTATGGTGAACAGTATCCGGAGTTACTAGCCAAATGGCAGAAGCTGAATGTTGAGGTGAGCATGAATTATATGACACTATTAATAGATTTTTTTAGACCACACGAGAACAATTTAAGAGAATCTATTATAGAACAACAGCACAGCTTGTATTCATGTTTTTCTGCTGATGCTGTAGATCATACTTTATCCAATGTACTAGATGGTATCCTTGTATATGAAAGACAGTTATTGCAGCAGAAGCGTGGTAAAATAGATAGAGATGTGCAGGACTTTCAGCAGGGTCATGTCTTCACTTGGCCCAGGCTAAATCAAGCCTCAAAATCAATCACCTCTGATGAAAAATGGGTGCCTAGGGTGAATAGAGATAATAGACATAAAAACTTTGATATTGCACAGTCGAGTCATATTATGACTGATCCAGTTAATGTGAGTGTTGTTGGTGATTTTGCACAACCAACTTCTGTTGAAGACACCAGTGGAAATGTGACTGTTAGAAAAGACCAACGAGACACATCCACTAGTTTGACTGTGGACGAATGAGCAGTTGACATGGAGAAGAGAGTGTCAACACAGACAGGGCCAACTGGTGGTTCTGGCAACAGCAAACCTACTAGTGGGAATGAACAACTGGTAGTCCAACCAAAGGTGACTGTGAATGTGAAAAAAGCATCAAGGACAAAACAGTATATGTATATGTGTATGGATATGTCGTTATGCCTGACCCCTATTTTCCAACCTATAGGATTCTGATCTCAAATGGAAGTTGAAAAACAATATCCATCTAATACGATCATATATAAACAACAAATAAAACTTAAACGTATGGTGTAGTTGATATGAGCATATATACATCTGAAAGATATATTGGGCCAAATATCTTAACCAAGTAATAGACACACCACAGATAATAATCACAGTAATACTGTGGTTTTTCATCAGTTCCCCCTTCCCATAGCTGTGGAGAAGGGGGGAAGGAGGGGCCGCTCTGTCAGTCGAGGGACACAGAAGTGGAAGCTATCTGGGGACAGAGACTCGAACAAGTCCCTCAAGAAAATGTGGAACCAGATGTAAATTGTTTAGTCTGGAATTTATCCAGTAGAGAGCTTGATGGTCATGAACTGAATGTTTTGAACAAAGGATTGAGTTTCATTCCTACTAAACACAATAGATTAATAGATGTATTGATAGATGCTAAAATTTACATCAGGAATGTTATGCTTAGATATGATTTTTGGGAATAGTGATATTGAGCATGAATATGTATTTAGGAAACCAAGTTAGTGGATGATGATTTACATGCATTATATAGGGAAGGTAGATTGGAACATAAAGTAAGAAATAATAGGTTCAATCTGAACTTTCATGAGAGGATTGCTTTACAGAGGCTGCAGAATGACAATAGTATAGTTATAAGGCCTGCGGACAAGGGGGGACCCTTAGTCATTATGGACAAAGAAGGTTATTCTAAATCCATGTTACACATGTTGAGTGATAGTAATTATTACAGTATTATATCTAAAGAGAAGGTTGATAATATCAAGTATGGGGGTTATATGGCAGTAACTGATTTAGTTAACAGTCATTTAATATCGCCAGATATGGATAAATTTCTGGAAGTTGAACATCCTATGATTCCAGTTATTCAAGGCCTGCCAAAAATTCACAAGAATGGTGTGAACCCCCCCATGAGACCAATAATCTCTGGGAGAGGTTGGCCCACAGAACAATTTTCTCTTTATGTAGAGAAGCATCTAAGACCAATAGTTAATTGTAGTAAAACTATACTTAAAGATACCAAGCAGTTTTTGGCAGATCTTTATGAGTTTAATAGCATGTATGAGTTGAAACCTTATATGCTCTTTGTGACATTAGATGTTCAGTCGTTGTTCACCATTATTCCCAATAATGTAGGTGTTGAATCAGTCAAGAAATATCTGGTGAAACACAGTGACTATGGAGAATGTAAGATAGATCTTTTATGTTTGTTTCTAGAAATCATCCTGGAAAATAATGTATTTGTATTTGAGGACAAGTTCTTCATACAGCGTGATGGCGTGGCTATGGGCACCTCGTGTGCCAATAGCTACGCCAATATATTTTTAGCTGCTTGGGAGGAAGACATGTTATTTGTTGAAAATTGGTTCAAGAGGTGGGTACCTTTTTATCGTCATTTTGTGGACGATGTGTTCCTTATTTGGGATGGACCCACAAATTAACTAAGTGTACAGGTTGGATGAACAATATGACTAAATATTTAAGATTCACTTTGAAGTATTCATCCCATAGGCTGGAATATTTGGATGTTTATGTAGAAAGGGTTATGGGCACGCACATAAATACTGGTGTCTTCAGGAAGGAATGTTATAAGAGCACACTCCTCAATAGACACAGTATGCACCCACAGTATATTTTTTAAAATATAAAAGGTCAAGGGATGAGGATCTCTCGCCTTAATGCCACAGATGATGGCTTTAAATCTGAGTTGGATATGTTTAGAGACAGATTGCGAGTATGTGGGTACAAGGAGGAAGAGATAAAAGTAGGCCTTAAGGACATGGACATCTATAGACAAAAGAGAGCTGCCCCATACTTTTCTGGCAATAACAGTAATGCTAGAACCAATAGAGAAAAACAGTCTGGTATCAGGATACCGATGTATTACACAATGGAGAATGGTGCCATCATAGATATTATCAACCGTCATTGGCGTGTCGTAACTACAGATTCAGTCATCAGAAAAATTGTAGGGGACACTCCAATGTTTAGATTCAAGAATAAATCTAATCTTAGTTGTTATGTCAACAACATCATAGGCCAGGTTTAGGTGTTTGTATGGGGACTACATCTTGTGGCCACTGTAATTTTTGTGAATATGTTATGAGTACTGACAGGTTCACACATCCAGACACTGGTCAGATGTATAGGTTCAGGGTGTCAGCTAACTGCAATAGTTCGCATGTAGTATATTTGGCAGTGTGCCAAGGTTGCCCTTCATTCTATGTCAGTGAGATAGATTGTTCTGGCATAGGATGAGGGAGTATCTGTATGTTATTAGGGTTAAGTACATGCAAAATGCATTAGCAAAACATGTTCTAGCATTTGGGCAAGAACATCACTTTAAATTTATGGTCATAGACTATGTGCAGCCCAAAATTAGGGAGGGTAACATCAGAAACAATATGGAGAGAAAAGAAACCAACTGGATAGTAAGGCTGAGAGCTGATAAAGGCTATGGCCTTAATGAGAGAGCCTCTATCAAACCTATTTTGAGATCTGGGAGTTTGGTTGTCTCACACTAACCTTATAAATACACTGAGGGGGTGTCTTGCCTTTTTCACCTTTGCCATATATATAGATTTGTGATATTATATGTGATCAGGGCAACATAATAGTGTTTTAATGTAGAAGTGAGGTTGGAAATTAATGCAGCTTTGGTTTTTTAGATAAGATGAGATATAATGAGTTTGTGCCCATGTCTCTCTTTTGAGTCCATGACATTTATAGATAGTGAAATATGTACATTTATGTTTCGTCTAGAATTTGTTTTGTAGGATGTATATCCTTTGATTACTCTGAAATTTTACATTTATTTTTTTATATATAAGTAGAATGGCTAATATGTGAGCTAATTCACTTTGAATGTTTTCGGTAGAATAGTTTTAATTTTGAATGTATTCTCAATGACAACATTTGTAGTGTTTCATTTAAGATTTGATTATTTATTGTTATGTCTGTTATGATGACAGCTTTTTAGTGTCAATGTTCAGGGATAAAGTATGTATATTTGTTGTTTTATATTGTGTTATCTGGCAGCAGGTAGAAAATGAAGCTGTTTCCCTTTAAATGGTTAAGTGAAGGGTTCGCCCTTGATTGTTGCAGTATTTAAAGAGTGCAACTGTAGCATTTGAGTTTCTAAGGTCTGAGGAAGCAGTACGTGAAAGTGCTAACATGTTGGATTTATGTGAATAAAAGATCTTTGCTTTTATACATTCTCTGAGTAATCTGGATAATTTAAGCGAGCCTGGTTGCCTCATACGTGGTGCTGCTGTTGGACTTACTATTTTCTTTATTTTCCGTGGTGAGGCGTTAACTCTGTTGGGAGTACTTTGTTGTTGTTTGATTTAAAGCAAATGAATACTTTATTAATGGGGACAGATGGTCGGTTACCATTATTGAAAGCACATGCTGGGAGTGCCGTATTTTAACAATATATTAACAGGGATTCTGGCAACTATGAATATCTTTGGTCAGTCTAGAATTGTGGTGGATGGTTCTTTGCATATATTAATAATTGGTATTTCTATATTTTAGTGCTTAAACAGTGATGGCCCATTATCTGACTGTCTGGATTAATCTATGTTAACTTTAATCCATATATGAACATATGTATGCTGGTTTTCAGCCATTAGGGTCGTTGACTTCATGGTAAACTTTGCAATGTGGTTATTGGACATATGATTACTGATTCACCTGGCAACCGAATGAACACAAGGTATTCAATATTTGAATGAATCCGTAACAGGGGTCCTGCTTAGAATATAGCTAGTGTGTTAATATTATTTTGAATTGCATTCTCAGTTTTGGGGAAGGTAAAGAAATACATACAGATGCCACTTTAGAGTCACCATACATTTCATTGAAGTGTTTTGGCACATTGATTTTGGGCATATCTAGCTTTATGTCCTTTTGGGTATATGAGTCCATTCAGTGACCTTATACATACTTATACGAAGGACAGACCTGACCAACATGTGTTCATAAATATCATGTAAGGATAAATAATTTTGTATACTTGGTTAAGATATTTGGCCCAACATATCTTTCAGATGTAGATATGCTCATATCAACTACGCCATACGGTTAAGTTTGTTTATATATGATCATATTAGATGGATATTGTTTTTCAACTTCCATTTGAGATCAGAATCCTATAGGTTGGATAATAGGGGTCAGGTATAGTGACATACCCATACACATATACTGTTTTGTCCTTGATGCTTTTTAGCATTGTTTTTTTATATTAGAGATCCATCTGTGCAATATATATTTAAATAGCTTTAATTAGTTATTTGTATACATGTGAGATTTGATCCTTCGAAACATTTTATTATTTCCATAACTATTGTTCAGTTATTTTTTTTTTTCATTTGGATGATTTTTACTCTTAAGGTCCATTGTCTCCTCATTGTGGGTCAGTTAGTCTCTGGTGATTTCAACTTATGTTGTGGTTTTATTTGGAATTCTGTATATGAGTACAAAACTAGTGGCACCTTTGATTGCTTGCTGAACTCCTTAACCTGTTGGTATCTTTTAAGCAACGTAGCCCATTTTGGATGCTTTTTGTATCTGAATAGATCTTTTGCAGTGGTGGACAGCTTATTGTCCTGGATCTGGGTATGATACTTAAAGGCCTGTGTGCCAATAAAAATGACATTGGAGTTTTTGGTATATCCCATGATAGTGGTACTGAAAAACAAATGGATCCAGTTGACGGCTGCAACTCTGCTTTTAATAGGCTGAGTAAAGGCATGAAAAGTTTGTGAACTAATATTTGGCATTTGAGGCTTTTTAAGGCCTATATGAATAAAGACATCACCCCCAGGGGTTTGAGAGTTAAAATCCAACCACTTGTGGCAAGATAGATGACATCTTGACGCAAGAATGGTATCAAGCCCAAAAACAGGCCTCTATGACTTTTGTATGGATTCTCAGCTCATACTATGAACGGATCATAGAAACCAACACCAATGAGGTTAGGGATCTATGTGGGGAGCTCAAATCTTTTGAGGGACAACCACAATATTCCATCTGTCTCAGCAGACTGTCAAAGGGACTACTTGTTTTTGAAAAACAGATTAAGGATAAAAAAAATCAAGAAATTCAACAGGGACCTCACCAACTATCAAAGGAGTAGACCTTTTGACACATCCAAAACAGATAGGTTTATGGAAACTAGACAAGTCACAGGGGGCAGAAAGAAAAAGAGACCTATTTTGAAAGGGTCCTTCAACACATATAGCAGTACATCCGCAGAAGAATTATTCACTACAGACACTGATGTGACCAACACTAGGGAGTCTCTGGTCCTTAAAAAACAAAGAAGCCATACCCACCCTTTAAACATGTCAGGAGGAGGGGGCGGGAGAACACACAGAAAACACCAAGATAGACACTATAGAAGGCTTGCTCCAAGTGTGTACGACTCAATAGTCTATAATATTTTGAATATTTCAAGGACTGTGATAACTGATGACCAAAAGAAACTTTTGAATAAAGGTTTGAACTATGTGCCAGGGTTCTTTGTGGATGAGTCTGATATTGTTACTGATGTTAATAGCTTTTGTCACAGAATTAATCTGAAATTGTTCTTTGGGTCTATGGAACTGTCTCAAAGATCTAGTGAATTCAGATTCTTAAAACTGGACTTCGTTCCACCCATGAATAAACCCTTTGGCATTTTCCAACAGGCTGTTCTTAAAGATATTCATTTTAATTCATGTCAGTTCTTCCCCTTGAAACAAAATTTGTCCAATGCTGAGCAAATAGCACTACAACAATTAAGGAATAATAAAAACATTGTCATCATGCAGGCTGATAAGTGTAGGGCTACTGTCATCATGGACACAGATTATTATCTGGGGAGGGAAATGAACAATTGTCCAACCCTTCCCATTACATGAAGATGCCTGTTGACCCGACGCCTAATTTTAAGCAAGAAATTGACAAGTTTTTGAATTTGGCAGCTTCAGAAGGTATCATATCTGAATCTGTCAAGACACATCTTACGGTGCAGGATCCACAAAAACAAATACTTTATCTCCTACCCAAGATACACAAATCCCTCAGCAAACCCCCTGGAAGACCAGTTGTTTTGGGTGTAGGTTCTTTAACGGAACCTTTATCCGAATTTTTGACAGTATATCTTAAACCATTGCTCAGCATGATTTGTGCCAGGATACAAGATACCACTCAGTTTTTACAATTGGTTTCAGACACTCAGCTTGAACCAGGATGGTTGCTGTGCACTCTGGATGTCAAGGGCCTGTATACCAATATACCACACTGGGCGGGAATTGAAGACCTTAAATATTGACTAGATAGAGCAGTTATACCAGGTGGGATTCAACACACTTTTGGTCTGCATGACTGAGCATGTTCTGGACAAAAATGTATTCCACTTTCAGGGAGAATGATTTTGGAAAATTAGGGGTACTGCTATGGGAGCATCTTTTGTTCCCATTTATGCAGACCTCTTCACTGGATACATTGAGGAACAGCTGATTTCTGATCCTACACATAATATTTACATTGAGAAACTGGATGTTTGGCAAAGATATCTGTATGACTGTTGGCTGGTTTGGTGTTCTGATCAACAATACCTATTGGAGTTTGTTCAATATTTAAACCAGAACAAATGGGGTATTGAATTCATACTGACTTGTGATTTATGTGAGATCAACTTTCTGGATGTTACCATCACCTGGAATCCAGATGATACACTGAAAACTAAAACGTTCTGCAAATACCCCCAATACAACAACTTGTTATATGCCACCAGCATGCATCCCAGCCACATCATCTGGAATATCCTCAAATCCCAGTTCCTCAGAATAAGAAGGATTTGTTCATCAAAAACGGATTATATGGAATCTCAGCATGACTTGGTAGGCAGATTTAGAGCTAGGGGCTATAGAGAATTTGACTTCCAGAGTGCCAGGCAGGTGGCATCCAACTCGGATAGAACATCACTCTTGACATATAAGGAGAAAACCCAAGCTGAACAGGATGATACCATTAGACTTATCACCACATATGGACGCAATATTAATATGATTAAAAATATCATCTCCAAACATTGGAATATTTTTTGTGCCAACGATGAATTGATATCTCTTTTGGGACACACTTGTCATTATGGATATAGAAGAGGCAAAACATTAGGTTCCTTCTTCTCCCGCTTCAAAAGAGTGAGTTCCGGTGGTATGGTATGCCACCAATTGACAATGATGGGGGATAGGCTTTGGGGAACATACAGTTGTGGACATTGTTCCTCTTGTCCATATATTTTTACACTCAAACAGTTTTCTAGTAGAAACACAAACCGTGTATATGACATAAAATTTTTGGGAACTGTAACAGTGATTGGGTTGTGTATCTTGCGACATGCACATGTGCTGCTTTCTATGTTGGATAGACTTCACGACCACTCAGAATGCGAATGTCCGAACATAGAAGTGACATGCGAACCAGAAGGGATACCAGTGCTTTATACAGACACTGCCTACACCATAATTCTGCCAGATTTCAGTTTACGATAATTGACAAGGTCCATGGTGACAGATCCAACAAACAGGGATGGCATTCTATTCTAAACAAGAATGAGAAGTATTGGATCTTCAAACTGGGTGCTCTTTTCCCACCTGGTTTGAATGATCACTTATAAATTCATGATTTACTAACATTATTTTTTGTATTTATTATGTTTAAATTCATATTGCTTATTTCTTATATTTTTTTATATATATTTTTTACACAGGAAACCATTTGAACCAAGGGAAGAATTCTGATTGGAAGGCTAACCTAATAAATATGTGTGGTGAACTGTTTGTGTCAAAAAATGTTTTCCCTCTGATAAAAGCCTTTGGGCTAAAACCGTTCTGGAATTTATTTAAATAATAAATCTTATGTGTTAAACTTCACGGTCTATTTTGTGCTGGTTTTTATACACTAATGTTTGGTTCTGGCTATTTATTTCATGTTACCTTGGTCCAGAAGAACCTGGCAGATGCCCTACAGCAAAAAAAGGTCTGGTATGACAGGAATGCTCAAGCTAACGAGTATGCTGTGCAGGTAATGGTTCTCATTCTTGTCAGACACAACAAGTTGCAGGCAGCTTGGGAGGGACCCTACAAGGCGATAAGGAAGGTCAGTGATGTTAACTACATGGTAGTAGGAAGCAGGGACATAAATTGTACCATGTTAACATGATGAAACCTTACCATGATAGGGAGGCCCTTGTGCTTAGTATTTGCAGTGGATTGCAAGAGGAGTCTGAGGGGGATCTGGTGACTGATCTCCTCATCGAGGCTCGGACTGACACCTCAGTGGAAGGGGTAGCAATGTCCCAGAACCTATCCCCTACCCAGGTTTGAGAAATCTGAGCAGTGTTACAGGAGTTTGGAGATATGTACACTGTGAAACCAGGGTGCACCCACCTGGTGCAGCACCATCTGGATACAGGATCCCAAAAGCCTATTAAGCAGGCCCCTTATAGGGTGCCTGAGAGAGTCAAACAAACTCTGAGGAAGGAGATACAGGAAATGTTGGATCTAGGGGTAATCCAGCAGTCCAGTATTCCCTGGGGCTCCCCAATGGTGCTATTATCAAAGAAGTATGGCAGCACCAGGTTATGTGTGGACTACAGGAGATTAGTCACACAGAGTCAGATGTTTACCCCATGCTTAGGACAGATGAAGCCAAGTATCTTACCACTACTGATCTTAACAAGGGTTACTGGCAGGTGACCTTGACTCCCAGTGCTAGAGAGAGGTCAGCTTTTGTGACTCCTTTTGGCTTGTATGAGTTCATGAAGATGCACTTTGGGGATGAATAATGCCCCAGTGACTTTCCAGAGGCTGGTAGATTGTATCCTAGCAGGAGCAGGAGATTTTGCCCTTGTTACCTGGATGATATTGCCATCTACAGTCATTCCTGGCAACAGCACCTAAAGCATGTCATGGAGGTGCTGAGCAGACTACAGAGGGCAGGGTTGACCATTAAGCCCAGTTAGTGTTAGGTGGGTATGGCAGAGGTCTCCTACCTGAGACATAGAGTAAGGAGTGGTAAGATCAGGCCAGAACCTGCCAAAGTGTAAGCCATTCAGGCATGGCCTGCCCTTGTTACCAGAAAGCAGGAGAGGGCATTCGTAGTGACAGCAGGGTACTACAGAATGTTTGCCCCTAATTATAGTACCGTAGCTGCTCCCCTCACAGATCTGCAAGGAAAAACAAGCCAGATAAGGCAGTGTGGACTGCAGCATGTGAGCAGGCATTCCAGAAGCTTAAAGGAGCTTTGGGAGGACTCCCTGTGTTAGCCAGTCCAGATTACAGCAAAGAATTTGCTGTGCAAGTGGATGCTTCAAACCATGGGGTAGGGACTGTACTCAGCCAGGTCTCCTCAGAGGGAGAAGCGCATCCAGTGGTATATCTCGGTCGTAGACTCCAACCCTGGGAGGAATGCTATGCAGCTGTAGAAAAGGAATGTCTAGCTATAGTGTGGGCACTGCAGAAACTTCAACTTGATCTGTATGGAAGGAAATCCACTGTAATTACAGACCACATTCCCTTAGCATGGCTACATGGAGCCATCCAGCAAAATGCCAAGTTACTAATGGGGAGCCTAGGGTTGCAGGCATATGATATGACCGTGAAGCTCCGCAGTGGGGTTAGCAATGCCAACGCAGATTGGCTCTCAAGACAGGGAATGGGGTGAGGTATTCCCAGATAGTCAACCCTCTCAAGCAGAGTTTGTCAAGGGTCACTTGAAAAACTAGCTTGAGTCTTGGGGGGGGGGGGTGACAAAGGGAAGTATTGCCAGCCCATCTAGCTGGAATTTTGTAAATTATATGTCATTTGTGAATATTAATATGCTTTATATATAAATGTAACAATAGGAGTTACTGCCAGCCCAGTTATTTGGAATTTTGTAAGTGGTTGTGTGTCATTTGTGAATATCAGCCTGATGCAATTGCTTGTGTTACCACTATATTAGAACTGTATGTTGTGTGTATATCAAACTGCTGAAACACAATAGATTAATTTGCAAAATCTAAGAATAGTTGAGATTGCAAAACAACAGATGAACTGAAGTCAAAATGAACACTAAATAAACAAAATCCCTTCAGTGGGCCACACCAGTGCTAATACAGGATCCTTGAATAATAAAATGACTTGAAGATGAAAACAGAAACACTCTGGAAATTAATAAAAGGTTGTTTATTTATACAAAATCCACATATTAAGCACTTTCATTTCCTTAAATGGGAAACTTCATCAGAATCTGTTATGTTTTATTAACCATTCATTTTATATAGTCACTTCCCACATCTTATTGGTTGATTCAATCACAGCGTAACCAACACATCTCAATTTCCATTTAAACCATGAATATTAAAAAACACACACTGTGCCCAAAAACATTAAATAAATAGATAAAAATAAACTGTTTTATAAAACAGTACAAAGATAACTACGTACAAAAAATCCATTTGGTTGTTATATAATATGTAAAGGATGTGAAAATGTAAAACATGAAAAAAATATGTAAAACTTTATAATCTACTCTCTCTTAACCTCAGGCCTAGGGTCAAAAAAATGTAGTCATTCAGTCCGGGGGAATAGATGCATCTAAACACAGTTGCCAAATTAATTCTCTAAACTCTAACCTGGACTCCTAGTCCCCACCCCATTCGTGTTGTGTCACCCTTTCAAGTATCCAAAAATGTAAAATCTGCCATAGGGCATTTAATGCAATGTCTATACAAGGCAATTGTTTCTTTTTTCCATTTATCTCATACATATGCTCATAAACTCTGTGTCTGAGGTTACGTTCAGTTTTCCCCGCATAAAATGAAAATCATGTCAAACAATAGACTAAATACACCACCCCTCTGGTAGAACAATTAAAATATTCTGTGGGATATAATCTCACTTTGGGGTTATCCAACATAAGTTCAACCTGGTTTATCATAAAAGGGCATCGGGGACACATTCCACATTTAAAGGTGCTTTTTTTAACCCCTTCCTCATTCTGCTGGTAATTCCATCCTTTTTCAAAAATATCCTTCAAATTGAAATTCCTTCTAAAACTAAATTTCAGAGGTCTCAAAAATACACTCAACTTGTTAGGCATACTTGAACATAGCTTCCAATTTTACAAAAGAGTGTTCTGAATCTTCCCCGTGTCTTGATTGTAAGCTGTAACTAAACAGGGAACATTTACTATATTCTCCTTAGGCCCTTCATTCAAAACGGTTTCCCTATTTGTAACCCCATTTTCATCATTAACTTTAATGGAAAAAGCATTACTTAATAGGAGAATGTATTTTTTTCTCCATCCCATAAATATTTCATTTTTCAAGAGTTTTACCAAGGTATCAGGATATCCTCTCTCTAAAAAAAGTCCCACTATATAATCTAATTCCTTCTCAAGGTCCTCCCTAACCAAAGTCATATGGGCTGCTCATACCATTTGTACCTTGACTATGTTTTTCCTTTGTGTCAAGGGATGATTACTCTCATAATATAAATATGAATTTGTGAACCATTTCTTGCTAAATACATTGGATATATATCTTTTATTAACACTATCCTTACGTATGGTAGCATCTAAAAAGTGTACCTCTTTATTACCTATCTCATGGGGAAAATGCAGAAATTCAGTCCTATTATTAATGTACCCCAAAAAGAGTTCAGTTAAATTCAGGGGACCATGCCATATCATAAAAATGTCCTCCAGAAAATGATAGTAGGTGTGAAGATATGTGAAGGCTGCCAGCCTAGATAGATAGAATTTTGTAGATAATTCTATGTCATTGTAAACATGAATATAATCCACAGGCTTCTCCCTTTAAATGCAAGAAAAATGTGTTAAATGTTGAACTTCAGAAATGTCACCACAGTGCACTCTGCTGGAAGAAAGCTGATAAGTCAAGCATTGTATGACTATTTGATCTCAAAGCTCGGAGACAAAATGTCTGGACTAAGGAATTCCTTCTATTGTTTTGAGACCAGAGTTAGTTGATAGATTTTACATGTATAATGTCTTTTATTGTTGTAGGTTCCTGGCCAGGTGCAAGCTTACTAAGAAAGCTAAGAAATGTAAATTTAGAGTCTCTGGTAGGCTGACAACAAGTGTCAAGAATGATGTAATCTAAAATGAGTCAGCAGTGATGTATTATCAATTTAAGACTTTCTCAGAGAGAGAATGAGAGCAGTTTTCATTTGTCATCAGAACTAACAACATCACCAGCACTCTGCCTTTGCTCTGTATGTATGTAAGTTATTTAGAAAATTGTTTCTGTTAGAAATAGCTAGAAAATAGTAAGTTTAGTCTAGCTGTTTTCTATATTTGTGTCGACTATTCTACAGTATTGTTTTAAGCATTTTCCTGTGTCTGAACTTTTCACTAGCACTGTGTTGAATTGAGAAGATTTGTCTTGTGTTTTTATTATTTATTATTAAATATTTTTAAACTTTTCAACTATGGCTGTTTTGTGTAAAGATAATTTAAGCTCTAGAGTCCAAGCCACTCCAATAAGCCTTGCTGTTCGTTATACTTACTAATTGGATAATAATAGTATTGCACAGTAAAACTGGACACCCTTTGGTAAGGACCTTATTAGCAACTGATATTAGTGGTTTGTGACAGTGATTTCTACCTTATAGCCTGGGGAGAGAAGGGGGCATAGCTGGAGAACCTGTGCCAGCCTTCCCCAGGAGTGTCTGTGTGTTTGTATGTAACACATACCTCAAATTGTGTTTATGTCAGCTACTTGGGCAGGCGAACACCCCATCGGTTAGACAGAGAGGGTGCTGAAGGTATTAGCTTGACCACTAGGCTGAGACCTGTACCCCATAGCTGTGCCAGTGGAGAGTCTTATTGGGGATCTGGAGAGAAAGGAAGAAACCTGCCCCAGACTGACTGTGATCTCTGTGTACTCTTAAGGGAAATTGTACTTTACTGTGTGTATACTTGTTATCCTTCCCAATGTGGATGCCCCATACTGGTGCTAGTGGTGAGGATTGAGGCTCCTTGATTACTGGGCCAGGGTGCAGGCGTCACAGTAGGCTCTAATGTATTGATGGTATTCAGACTTAAACACAAAATGTTTTTCCCAGTATAATAATACGGTTTCCAAAAATGGGCGTACATGCTGCCCCCATGGCCACATCGTCCAGTTGGTGGTAAAATTCCCCTTGAAAATAAAGTTGTTTTTCAACACTAATTCCATATTCTCCAACACCATCCTGAAATCATTTTGACTCAAGAACCTAAATCTCATAACAGCTCCTCAAACCACTGAAGACCCTTTTGGTGTGAGATTACTAAGAAGAGGTCCTTAACGTCTATAGTCACAAAGTAAAAGTTGTCATTGAACTCAGTTTGCCCTATCTTTGTTAAAAAATTCCATGAGTCAATCAGAATGTGGGGCTAAATATCATAAAAAGCTTTAAGTTTCCTATCTACATACATAGCCAAGTACTGAGTCTTAGAACCTGCTGAGGTTACAATTGGTGTTAATGGGGGATCTAATGGATTCCTGTGTGTGTGTGTGTGTGTGTGTGTGTGTGTGTGTGTGTGTGTGTGTGCGTGTGTGTATATACTTGTAATCCTCCTAGTTTGTTGCTCAGTGATGAGGACTGAGGCTCCTTGATTACTGGCCAGCGTTGGGGCATCACAATATTCTTCAATACTTTTCACCAATTATAACTCTAATAGGAAAGTTTATGATTTTTCATTCATTGATTTGAGTTTTCTTAAAAGATTTTTAATTAATACAGTGTGCTGGATTGTGTAAGCCAGTGAGGAACTTCCAGTTTTCTTCCCTATCTTCTACTTTAATGTGACTATAGAGTTTTATGTACAAGTTAAGAAGGTTGTGCCACTACAAAAATATTGAGTTTAGACCAGTTGTGTTTAGATATTTTGCCTTTTCCTTCAAATAATATACACACACATACATATACACATGCAAATGTACACACACACACACACACACACACACACACACACACACACACACACACACACACACACACACACACACACACAGACACACACAGACACAGACACACACACACACACACAGATATGTATAGGGTTGCAGTTAAAAAGAGATATTTTTTGGCATAGTTAATAAAAGAAAACACTCAGGAAAAATCTCATTGCAGTGTGGTCAGGGAATTTGCTCTTACTCCACTGTTGTGCAATCTCAGAGTTGGTGTGTGTGTGTGTGTGTATATATATATATATATATATATATATATATATATATATTTAACAGGGTGCCTCTCCTTGTAAAAAATATTATTTTTATTTTTTATGCTTTTTAGTTTAAATCCCTGATCTCCATTGTACTGCAGTTTCAGTGCAAACAGTTCAACATTCTGAACTCTCAATCATATAGTCTCAACCATATGAATTTCAGCATTCCAAAACATTGATCATCTGCAAGGAACCCATATATATATATATATATATATATATATATATATATATATATATATATACATGTGTGTGTGTGTGTGTGTGTGTACACATATATACATGGGATCCGTACTGATCCCCAAATGATAACATCACCGAATCACTATCAGCCGGGCATACTTATGTGAAAGTGCTTTTCACCGAAAGCACTTTCTCGTAAGTATGCCTGTTGCGGAGATCTTACTACGGTGCGGATAAGGGAATATTCCCTTTTCCTCACTGTAGTGTGATCTCGGAGTGAGAATATTAAAGTAAGGGGGTGTGGGGGCACAGGGGGGCTTGCCCCCCTGCATAAAAGTAGATTTATTGTTTTTTTTTTTTTTTTTAACACACTCTAACAAAAGCGCTTTTTCGGTGAAAGTGCTTTCATTAAAGTGTGTTCGGTGATTGTGGATTCGGACTATTGAACTTTCGTTCAATAGTCCGAGATCAATATACATACACTTAACTCAAATGATTGAGACCATCCTGAACCTTACACTAAACTGCTTAACATTTGATCTGAAGTAGGATATTCATTTGTCTGCAACCTGTGGGTTATGGATCCGATATCGGATCCGAACCGGCATGGTTTTCCAGCTATGGATCCAAGCTCTCAGCTCCTCCCCTCACCCATAATGCCCTGCTCTACCCTCATGACCTCAGATCTCGTTTGCCGCGCTGGTGACTGGATTTGTATTCATAGCTCTCAGCTAAGTGGTTATTTCTTACCTGTTAAAACAGAAAATTTTAAGTTTTTTGTGTATTTCTGTGAGAAAGTTTAGGTTTCCCTCTTTGATAGTTTTATTTTGAGTTAAATTAAGTAATTTTTTTCCCTCCCCTCGCTGTTGCGTAGAGTGTGTGTGTTGGGCCTGTGTGTCTTTTTGTTTAAGTTACTTTTAGTAGCTTTATAGATTATGGCTGATCAGCCTAAATCTATTTTCTCAAAATGCTCCGAGTGTGGCCATAAGCTCTCACCGGCTGATGGCCACACTCGGTGTGTTAAGTGTCTCGGGGTTGAACACCTCACATCTGGTTGTTCCATTTGTGCAGGGTTCAACCCCAGGGCACTGAGGGAGCGGAGGTCCAAGCTTGTCTTGGCGGGTCTTTTACCGCCAGACTCGGCTCCGGCCTCCGCTCCTTCGGGAACAACTGTGGCTACGGTTGTTCCCCCTGTGGCACCCCCTCCTGCTCCTGGGACTCAACCTCCCGTTTCTGGAGAGGAGAGGGATGCCAGAAAAAAGGACCGGAGGGAGAAGCACCACAAGCGGCGGGCCAAGACCTCTGTTTCGGCCCCGCCAGCCAAGCGGGCTTCTCCCCCGGCTCCGTTGTCGGCTCGGTCTCCTCCTTCTCGGCTCCGGTCCCCTGTGTGCTTTTCACCGGGTCCTGAGGAGGAGGAGACCCGATCTCCATCGAGGCTATCGAGGAGGCACTCCAGGCCTACCTCGGTAGCCTCGTCGAGATCTACATATAGCCTTTCTGATGCTGATCTGGACCGGATGATGAGAAGGTTCATCCAGGCCCAGATGCAGATGGGAGTGTCTTGCCTCCCTCTGGGGAGCTCAACACCCTTTTAAGTCTATTGCTCCTTCTCCGACCCGCTATCCGGGTTCGGAGCAGCTGGAGCCGAGCAGCTTCGAGCCGGGGTGGGTCGGCGCCGATAGTACTTGGTCCTCCGGACCCGACCCTGCCCTCGAGTGCGCCGGATCCGACCTCTCGGAGCCTGGATCCGAGCCTCGGATCCGGGGGGATCAGTGCTCCTTCGGCGCCGTCTGTGTCGGAGCGTACTGTCCCTTCGGATCCGAGCGCGCCGCTCCGTCCACTCTTCGGATCCGAGGGGAGCCGATTGCCGGATCCGTGGGTCGAGGTCGGCTCCCCTTCGGCTTTTGATGTAGTGGAGAGGGCTCTGTTGAGGGTCTCCGGACCCCCGGCACATGTTCCGGCTCCGTCCCGCGCTCCCTCTGCACTGGGCCAGGCTTCCACCATCCAGCCCCTGGGACAGCCCGTTTCTGTGCCCCAAGTTGCTCCTATGGAGCAAATTGCTGCTTGCGAGGACTCCTCTGACAGCCCCCCAGAGGAGGTCCCTCGCAAGCATACGTGCAAAAGGAGGCACATTGACTCCCCCAAGTCTCTCACAGAAGACACGGACTTGGAGGAAGGGGAAGGCTCCCCACGGTCACCCCCCGAGGATGTCTCCTTTGGAGACATCATGGAAATGCTCCGTATAAGGGGGGGGTGGTCTGCCCCCAAGTCTTCCTCGGACGAGTCCGTGTTCTTGGAGGCATTTGAAACGGGCCCGTCTACCTCTTGGGTGTCCCCCCCTGCCGACCCCCTGGTGGACCTTATTACCACCAGGGCATGGAAGGAACCGGACACCGTGGAGCCAATTCCCAAGAGACCGGATAGGATCCTTAGTCCGCCATCTGACCGGACCCATTGGAGTAAGGGGCCTCCGGTAGATGCCATGTTGACGGCGGCGGCCACAAAGAGGGAACTGGCTCAGGAGAGTCCCTCAGTCCACCCACCGAGCAAGGAGTCTCGGATGATGGACCGCTTGGGGAAGCGGATGTTTAGTTCGGCGACCTTCTCGGTAAGGGCGCTGAACTATTTGGCACATGTCATTAGGATGCAGCGAGATCTTATTAAAGAATACGCTGCATCCCCCCCCCGAGTCCATTTCGGAGGAGGACAGAGTTCTGCACTCCACCCGTATGGCCACTCTTAGGTCAGTTACAAATACTTCTATGCGGCTACTCTCCCATGCAACGGAAGGCGCCGCTAGAGCTGCGGGGACAGGACTGGTCACTAGACGTCAGGCCTGGCTCCGTCACTGCGATTTTTCTGAGCCCTTCAAAGCGCTTTGAACGCCTTTGATGGTTCTGCTCTGTTTGGCAAGACCGTCATGAGACGTTGACCCAGAGTGAAAAGGACGGGAAGACGCTGTCTGCCGTCGGAATCCGCTTCTCTGCACCCCAGAGGCCCTATTCTAGGAACCAAAAGGGTCAGAAGAAGATGTGGTTCCGGAAGTCGCAGCAGTCCCAGCCTGCTCCGGACAACCAGTCCTTCCGTGGCAGAGGAGGACAGGGAGGACGCCGCCCTAGAGGCAGAGGGGCTCCCAGAAACTTCGGGTCCAGGGAACCTTTCTCTGAACGGCCCACGCAGCAACCCTGAGGGGTTGCCCAACTGCTCTACTCTGGAGGCAGTCGGGGGACGTTTTTCGGGGCACCTAGCGGCATGGGAGTCCATAACATCGGACCGCTGGGTTCTCCAAATCATATCCAGAGGATATCGCATTCCTTTCCTTTACCTTCCAAAGTTGAAGTCCCTCCCAGACGTCCCACCCGGTCAACGGGAGGCCGCTTTGGCAGAAATTGGCCATCTGCTAAAGAAAAGAGCCATCCAGCCCGTTCCCCCAGACCAGATCGGATCAGGGTTCTACTCCAGATTCTTTTTAGTGCCAAAAAGACGGGGAACTAAGACCAATCCTAGACCTCTCTCTCTTGAATATGGCAGTCCCCAAAGAAAAATTCAATGGTCACTCTGCAATCTATTCTCCCCTTCTGGGAGAAAATCACTGGATGTGCTCGATAGACCTCAAGGACGCCAGACTACCACATCCTGATGGACAGGCGCCCAGGAGGTTTCTCCGCCGGCTGGGAGCCAGTCACTACCAGTTCCGGGTCCTTCCCTTTGGTCTCACCACAGCCCCAGGGTGTTCACCAAAGTATTAGCAGTGGTAGCGGCCCACCTGAGGCTTCAGGGGTGCAGGTCTTTCCCTACCTGGACGACTGGCTTCTTACCGCCCAACAAGGCATCTACTTCTATTGGCGAGACTCCTTTCTCCATCTTGCTCCCTTTCTGGGCATCACAATAAATACAAAGAAATCCAACCTGGCCCACACAGCTCTTAGATTTTATAGGGGCCAGGCTAGACACAAGGAGTTTACGAGCCTTCCTCACTGCGGACAGAGTTCTAAATCTGCAGCTCCAGGTGCGGGCCATTCTCCATTCAAGTTCTGTTCCGCGGAGTTGGTCCTGAGGGCTCTAGGGTCCATGGCATCGGCTATAGCACTTCTTCCTCTTGCCAGGCTCAATATGCGCATTCTACAGTGGACGCTCTTAGTACAGTGGTCATACCTTGCTCTCCCCATGCATCATCCCATAGCGATCAGCAAGGCTTGCAAGCGGTCCCTCTTGTGGTGGCTCCACTCCCGGGTCTCCACAAAGGCCGCCCATTTTTTGCTTCTCCCCCTCTCGCCCCGGTGACCACGGACGCCTCGCCGGGTGGGGGGGGCACTTTGCGGGCCGGACCGTCCAAGGCACGTGGAACGATTCAGAGACCTTACTGCATATCAATGTTCTAGAGATGAGAGCAGTGCTCTTAGCGTTGCTAGCACTTCAGGACTTTCTTCCCTTGGGAACAATTGCATTCAATCGACAACATGTCTGTTGTCTGGTACATCAACAAGCAAGGGGAACAAGGTCTTACCCTCTTTGTCGAGAGGCCATGAGAGTTTGGGAATGGGCAATCTCCACCAATCGCTTTCTAATAGCAACGCATTCCGGTCGGTCCAACATCCTAGCGGACAAGCTCAGTCGCACCATTCTGACCCCTTACGAGTGGTCTCTCAATTGTCAAGTAGCGAACGCATATTCGCACGGTGGGGAACCCTTCATGCGATCTTTTGCTTCTCCCTCAAACACCAAGTGCGACAGTTTTTCGCTCTAATACCTCCTCCCGGAGGTACCCCAAGAGACGCTCTGGTGCATGCTTGGCCACCCGGTCTTCTGTATGCCTATCCACCCTTGCCTCTGATGCTCCAAGTTCTTCAGAAAGCCTCTCGGTGGGTTGCAGAATGATTCTCATTGCTCCATTCTGGCCTCGACAGATCTGGTTCCCCTTCCTAAGGTCTCACTCGGTGAATCCTCCTTGGATTCTAGATCCCACCCCGGATCTGATATCCCATCCATCCTGCATTCCTCCTCCGAATCTGGACAACCTGAAGCTGACCGCTTGGCTGCTCCAGTTCCACTCTTGATAAGGACTCCTGGTATTTCATCACCGGTTAAGGCAATTTTGGTGGCAGCTCATAAACCATCCACTAGAAAGGTTTACCGAAGCAAGTGGAAACGTTTCTCTTTGTGGGCGGAGCGGCAAGGCCTGAATCCCTTCACGGTTCCTCTTCCTTTAGTGCTTGACTTTCTAACCACTTTCTTTAACGATGGTGCCAGCAGTTCCACAGTCAAAGTACAACTGGCGGCAATTTCTCACTATCACATTGGCCATGACTCTAATCCTCTTATGTCAGCCAAATTGTGTAAAATTTTTCTTAAAGGTACTTTTCTTCTCAGGCCCCCTATAAAACAAGCAGTTCCTCCTTGGGACCTCTCTGGTCCTACAGGCCTTGACCGCCCCTCCTTTCGAGCCAGCGGCTACGGTGGATCTCAAATTCTTGTCCTACAAGACAGCCTTTTTGGTAGCCATTACATCGGCCAAGAGAGTTTCTGAACTTCAAGCATTATCAGCTAAACCTCCTTACTTGGTATTTCATCCGGACCGTGTCTCCCTCAGGACCAACCCGTCCTTTCTTCCTAAAATCGCTTCTGAAGCAAACATCAATCAGTCCATTAACCTCCTGTTTTCTTCCCTAAATATGAAAACAAAGGTGAATATAAGCTACATTCACTAGATGTTCACAGGCAACTTAGATTTTATCTGAACAGGACAGCTGGTCATAGGCAATCCGACCAGCTGTTTATTTCCTTTGCAAAATTCAATTTGGGCAAGCCAATCTCTAAAGTTTCTCTGTCCCGCTGGATTTCACAGTGCATTTTATTGGCTTATCAAGCTTCAGGAAGGCCCGCACCGGAGGATGTTCATGCCCATTCAACCCGGTCAGTATCTACCTCGGCAGCCTTCAAGGCTAGGATTCCTCTAGATGATATTTGTGCAGCAGCCACGTGGGCTTCATCTCATACGTTTATTTCCCACTATAAGTTGGATCTTGCATCTAGGGGTAGAGCATCCTTTGGCTCCGCGGTGCTCCGGAATATCCTTCCATAATGGCCGCCCAAGATTCAGGTAGCTGGGGACTCTGTCCCACAGGTTGCAGACAAATGAATATCCTACTTCAGATTTAGAAGTTATGTACTCACCATAACGTTCCATCTGAGTAGGTGTATTCATTTGTCTGCAACCATCCCGCTCCTATCCCCCTGGCCTTTCAGTTTCCTGCATATTCTATGTTACCCTTTTTAGGGTGTTGTTGCTTTGGCAAACTCGATCTGAGGTCATGAGGGTAGAGCAGGGCATTATGGGTGAGGGGAGGAGCTGAGAGCTTGGATCCATAGCTGGAAAACCATGCCGGTTTGGATCCGATATCGGATCCATAACCCACAGGTTGCAGACAAATGAATACACCTACTCAGATGGAACGTTATGGTGAGTACATAACTTCTAATTTCCCAATGGATTAAAGGAAGGGAAACCAATCAGTAAAAAGTGTCAGTACTTTGCAGTGGATTTCTGGGAACTGCTTATTTAGTGAGTTTTAAGTAAACATAAAATTAAATAAATAAGGTAGCGGCACAGGCCTGTGTTGCACATGTGCAGGGTTTTGACACTCAGATTATATGTAGGAAGTACTCACAGTGCCTTTTGTTTAACTTAAAAAAAAAAAAGAAAAAAGTAAACAAACAAGCGAGTGTTGTGTTTAGCACATAAGCTAACTAAAATAGTGGTGCTGAACATAATTTTTTAATGAACTTGTTTCTTTGGCTGGCCATGGGCCACCCGGGAGTTGTTACACTTGGGTGGTTGCCATTTTTACCCCTATTATAATCCTCCACTGCTTGTCCTAATTTGCTCTGAAAAGACTTGCATCATGGTTTGTAATTAAAAATTTATTTTATGGGTTAGACTTTCAAGGTGGCTGCACACTGAGTTACAGCTTAATTTCAACTCTCCCAGCATGAAAACAGAAATTCAGAAAAGAGAGTCAGTGAATTTTTCTTTTCAGGTAAATTTCAGTAACTGGCTAGTAAGTGCACTGCCTGGATGCCAGCAAAAAATAAAGTAAGAGAACCTGAAAGAACGTTGATCACAAAAGGTGAGGAGGAAACACTGGCTGGGAAGAACCCTGCAGCTGATCAGAAAAAGCAGTTCAAGCCCCAGCTTTGGTGCAAGGCATTACTTCCAGTACAGTAGAGGAAAAAAACAAGTCAAATGTACTCAAAGTTGATTAAAATAAACTCAAAACTGAAGGAGTCTATCAACTCTAACAAGAAAAGGCTGGGAAAAATGGAAGAAGCTTTAAACAGGCATTCAGATGAGTTGATAAAACTGCAAAAATCAGAGGTCAAAATGAAGAAAGGTCTGCGTATCAGACTGCTCAGGATAAGATGTTTCAAAAAATGGTAGAATTAAAGGACAGATCATACAGAAAAAAACTCAGATTTTCTGCTGTACCAGAGAAACTAGAAGTTGTATGGAAGGCTTTCTACATGGCCCACCTCATAAAAAAGGTATTTCATCCAGGAACAAGGAGGTCATAACACCCCTATACTACTCCCTTATCAGACCCATTATCAGGTACAGTGCCCCCTTTGCCATGTAACTTGCCAAGCATATAGTAGCTGGAGAGACCACAGAGGTTCCTGACCAGTAACATTCAGGGTCTGAAACACCTATCCTATACAGATAGGCTAAAAGGTCTGTCCTTCCACTCAGTCTTATACAGACTGCTCAGAGTTGACCTGTCTCTGGCATACAAGGCCATCTCATACCTAGCCTTGAAGGAGTTGCTGCATATCCATAAGTCAAACTCCACTTGCACAACCCAAGGCCTCAATTTGATCTGTGACATTAATAGAACTTGTTGGTGGGATAGATATGTGTCCCAAAGACTCCCCCATCTGTAGAATAGACTTCCTCTCCTGGGATCCCACATGTGCCCTTGCTGTACAGGGGAAACAAGTGCTGACTTTGTGGGAACATGGGTGAAATTCTTGGCTAGGCTCATAAGGGTATCCGGGCCAATAGCCTAGTATCATCCTATGAACCTATGAACAGACTGCATTAATTTTATGAAAACACAATTTAAGCAACTGGATTGGTAGTCCACAGCAGGAGTTGTTAAATGAAAGGGCACACCATGTGTGTGCTGCAGTCCTAGCCATGAGAAAGTAGCCCAGACCTTTAATATTACAGATGCAGTCCTACCAGAAGAAAGAGTTAAAGTATTAAATGTGAGGGACAGTAGAGTATTTGTAGAAAATGATTACTCACTGTAATCCAGGCAGAAGAGGACTAAATTCATTCCAGCAGTCAAGGAATGTCAAGAAGTAGATGTGATATTCAAGCTGCTGTGTCCATCTATCTTCAGAATAAATAATTTTTGATACAGAGCATGCTAAGGTGGAAATACAAAAGTTTTCCCAGCAAAAATTGTGCTAGCAAACAGAAGGGGGGTCTTCCTCTTATTTTTCTGATAATAAAGTCCATAGAGTGACTATGTCAGTAAAACCTTTTCCCAATGTTCCAAAGGAAAATGTTTGAGAGGCAGGAAAAAAACACAAGAGGTGACTAGAAAAACCTGGAATATGTTGGAAATTAACCAGAGACTGGATTTGGGAGATGGAGATTGACAGAAAGAAAACTAGAAACTCAAAAACTAGTGAATAAATGTGGGATTACACATCATTAATTGCATTTCTGAAGTATGACAGAAGAAGAAAACCTGAAAATATTAGACTTTTTTCACTTTGCTACACTTGTAAGGGATTCCAAAGCATATGCCCTACTTCATGTCACTAATGTTTGGAAGAACATTTAGAAGAAGAAAAGAGTAAGGAAAGAGTTAACTGTAAGTAAAAGAAAATTTTGTTCTTAACAGTATTTTTATAATACACAACACATACTGCATGCTATAAAGTAAATCTGTTTAGTTATTTTTGCTTATAATAATGATACTAAAGTAAACAGGTCCTTTTTCTTTCTTCTTTCTTTATAAGAGTAAAGTTTTAAGAAATGTAGGCACTGTAATGTAAAAAGGGAAGAAAGCCTGGGCAAATGAGCATGATATAAGAATCACTGATATGCTTTTTCTTACTTTTGCATAGGGGAATGATTGGATTAAGGCCCTCCTCCTTTTAAGGAGAGGCAGATAAATAAAAGAACATTAAATATAATGAAAAGTTTCCCTCTAGCGCATAAATGTACACTGTGCAATGTGGTTAGTGAAAAGCAGCCATGTATCTGGTTCTCATTTTTCTGTGGAGACAATCTGATGAGAGGCAATAAAAACAGAGCACTTCTTTCTTTCATTCAGTGGCTAGGAGATAATGTTTTGTGAAAGCATTCAAGTTGTTTTCTACATCTGGGAGAGTAATAAAGATTAGACAAAACAGACTTCACTTTTTGGAAGTAGAAGCATAGGCTACACGTTGCATCTTGGCATGGATGACCTTCATTGTATGTTAATTCAAGCATGTGAGTATGGCTGTCAACCTGGGACAGTTGTTCCTATTTGGAAGATTAAACTTCATTATTTGAAGGTGTGTATAGTTTTGTGAGTTAGTATTAAGTTAACAAATTTTGGGGTCTTCTGGGTATGTGTTTGTTTTTGTGTTTGTGGGTTTGCATTAAAATAAAAAGTTTTGTACGTTGTGACACAGCTCCAAATGGATATGATAAGAAATAACTCTATAAAAGATTAATGTGCCAAACATTAGTGTATGCATGTAACACAAAAGCTGAAACTAGACATTTAAAAAAGGCTTTCATATATAACAGTTGGGAATAACAACTTCTTACCATAATGGCACTTTCCATATTATCTTTAAATCTGAATAATCTCGTAGATATATACAAAAAAGAAAGAGTAGTGAACTATATTAAAAAAAAAAACGGAGAGTAAAATAGCTATGCTACAGGAGACACATTTGGAAAGTGTTGAGCATGTGAATTTGATAAGAAAAGGATTTCAGGATGGTTATTCAGCGGAATATGTAGAAGAAAGGAAAAAGGGAGTACTTATACTAATTTTGAGAGGAGAACCAATAGTGGTAGATGAGGAAAAGAAGATATTAATGGTACATTTGTAATATTAAAGGAGTAATGGCGGGGGAGGAGGATTACAATGTCATGTTATATTCCACCTAAAACTGCTGCAATGAAGCTTAAGAAAATTCTGGGAGAAATAATCAGCTTTCATCAGGGGAATAGTAGTTGTAGGTGTGGACTGGAATTTGATTTGCAACAGTGAGGCTGTATCTGGGAGCCTAGAAAGGAAAATATAACAAAAGAGGGTACATGTTCGAAGAAATTTATGAAAATATTTGGTAAGAAAGATGTGAATTCAGTAGTAGGAGTTTAGAAAGGCTTTATATAGTATAACCCAAGATACAAAAACTGGGCTAGGCTATGCAGAAATTGTATTTCACAGGAACATGTCCATTTAATTGAAGGTTTTGATCTGCATCCAGTAACTATTTCAGTTGACTTGCCAATAGTAAGCAAAATAAAAATGCAGGGTGATGAAATAAAAATGAGACACTGGTGCTTCCCCACCTATCTGATAAAAAGAGAAGAATTTAAGGAATTGATATGGAAGTTATTGGGGAGTTATTAAAGAAGATAAAAATTTCTTCTGATAAATTAGCTAGGGATTGGGATAAAATTAAAGTGGAATTTAAAAATAAGGTGAAAATAAAAGAAAAACAGATATGGTTAATAAGTAACAAGAATTATTCAGAGGGACTAACAAAGGTTAAAATGTTGCAGAATGGGGATATCTCACAGAACAAGAAGAAGCATAATTGCAGATTGCTAAAGAGAAAATAAGGGACTAACTCAATGATATGCATGAGTTTAGAAAGTTTGCTGTTTAGCAACTGTTTTTTGATAATAACTCCAGAGCACAAAAACTTTTAGCACAACAGTTCAGGCAACATTAAGTAGAAAGGGTTGTTGCCAAGCTTAGGGAGCCTATAACAAGGAAAATAACCATAGATCATGTAGAGGTATTAGAAATATTTTGGAAATTTTATAAAAATCTTATAAATCAGAGAAATGTGGAAGTGAAAAAAGTACAAATGGAAATGTTTATGAAAGAATTAAATATGTCAATGTCAGAGGTAGGTGAGACTCAATTACTAACAGTTAGAATTTGAGGAGATGATGTGTAACCAATCTATAGGAAAGTTCTCAAGAATGGATGGTATTCCTGTTGAAATTTGGAAGCTAAGAGGAAAGAAAGTAATAAAGATCTCGAAGGTTTAGTTAAATTGGGCAGTGCAGTGGCGCAGCACTTAGCGTTATTGCCTCATAGCAAGAGGTTCTCTGGTTCAATTCTCAGCTGGGGTGCCTTCTGTGCATTCTGCATGTCCTCCCTGCATTTGCATGGGTTTTCCCCGAGTGCTGTGGTTTCCTCCCACATTCCAAAGACATGCATCTGGCCCTCCACTGAAAATGGGCTGTGTCACAGTCAGACTTTCCCATTAAACAAATGTTAAATAAATAAAAAATAGTATATTAAAAAGAATAGAAGCACTATCTTCCTGGAAAAAAAGCTGTGGTGGCTGTAGTGATGTAGTGGTGCTACCTAAAGATGGTAAAGACCCATCAGATCCAGCTTCATATTGGCCCATTTTGATTTTAAACCATGATTATAAAGTGTTTATGTCTATATTGTCTAAAAGAATGAAAAAAAGTGATGCCAGAATTGAGTTTTTTGTGGAGAGGAGGCAAACATTTGACAATATTAAAAGAACAATGATGATCCAGAGGGAAGCAGAATGTAAGAAAATGCCATTGTTGTTGGTGGGACTTGATGTATTGAAAACATTTCACATAGTAAACTGGGATTTTTTGAGTAGGGTAATGGAAATGTGTGCATTCCATGATAAAATTCTAAGGTTGATTAGAAGAATATATGAGGGATCACAGGCAAATATTAAAGTGAGGGGATTCCTTTCTGATAAGTTCAGTTTGAGCAGAGGAACCAGGCAGGAGTGTCCTGTTTCCCTTTTGTTATTTGCAATGTATTTGGAATCACTGAAAGAAAACAAGGGACTCAGAAATTGAAGGATATAATTGGTATGGTAGTCAAGAAAAGCTGGCTTTATTTGCAGATGATATTTTTTGCCTGATGAATCCAGAAAAGGACTTTTCAGTATTGTGAAACATTCTGAGACAGTTTTATGTCTTTTCAAGATACAAAATAAATGAAGATAAAACAAAGGCAATAGCCACAAACTATGTACCCACACACAAATTGGTTCAGCAATACCCATATTTATGGGGACATGATAAAATGAAGTACGTGGGAGTATGGATTAAAAAGGATTCTGTTATAGCAGCTAAGGATTTGTGGGAAGAGACTAAAAACATAATACAAAAAATGAGAAATTGGAAGTTCTGTTTTATGGATATGGATATCAAGTTACAAGCGTCGAAAATGTTTTAGTCATTTACGTTTATATACAGGTCAGGCATATTTTTATCAACCAGATGTGAAGTTGTGAGTAGCAATTAATAAAGATTTGAAGGATTTTATCTGGTAAAGGAAGAGGCAAGAGTCAAGTGGAATATGGTGATCCATCCAATAGAACAGGGTGGTTTGGGATTTCCTGATTTAAAGAGATAGGGGTTGGGAGAATGGCCTAATGGTTAAGGTGTTTGCCTTACAAACACAAGGTGCAGGGTTCAAGTCTCACAAGGGATAATTGGCTAGGCTTAAAATGGCTCGCAAGGGCAGTTAGCTTAGTACTAATCTATGAACCTATGAACCTATATTTCAGAATGGCACACATAAAGCAGTTATGCAATGCACAAGCAGAAAGCTATAATTCAAAATGGAAAGGGATGATGATAATGATGAAATGGGGAAGTCAAGAAACAAGGAGAGACTGGTATTTTGGATGTGGATCCTTCAGAAGAATAACAATAACCACACAGAATATTATATTCATAAAGTAGCAGAAAGTATTCTGAGCCAACACGGGGATGGAGAAAGGAGATTCTGACTATAGGGATGAGTGCAGTCAGGATTGCAGAGTATAGGCAAGGGTGCTGGAATTTACTGGAGAAAATTGGCAAAGGAGCCAAGGTATTGGGAGAAAATAATTAGAGAGGGAAAGGTAATAGAATGAGAAGAAGCCAAGAATTCATTTGGACTGCAGGCTAGAAACGGTATTCCGTATCAAGAATTGATATCAGAGTATTGACAAAGAGAAAGAAGTAGGAGATCCTAAGCCTGGTAGCGTTTTTAGTAGAATCTAGAATAGAAGCTGCTGTTAAAAAATTATAATTACTAGGGCATATAAAATAATTGCATCATAACTATAGTAATTAATGAGAGGGGATTATAAAAGGATGGGGAAGAAAGATTAGATAAGCAATTCACAAAGAAACAGTGGGGTGTATACATAGCTCTCAGATATGCAATGTTTAGAAGATTTAGGATCTGTGTTTAGAAGTGTCTGCATAGGTATTTTTATACCTCAAGCAGACTCCTCAACAAAATTTTCCTCAGGTAGACTGCAAATGTTGGAGGTGTGATGGGGAAAAAAGAGGTAATTGGGAATATATTTTTGGGAGTGTAATGAGTTAGCAGACATTAAAAATTCCCTGCAGAAATACTGTTCAAGCAAATTGGTGTAAATAAGGAGATTATTTTTTGAGCCATGATACAGAATCACAGTTGCCTAGACTTAGTAAGGTCTTACTGAGTTTAATTCTGGTGGCTGCCAAAAAAGCAATTCCTAAAAAATGGAAACCCTAAGTCTAAACCAACTGTACTAGCAATAGTGAATATATTAACTGGAAGTGGGATCTTTAGAAAAGGGTAAGAGCAAATTACATAGAAAAACGGGAATTGTGGGAACAATACGTACATAATAATGTTTGGAGGAGGAATGAGGTTTAAAGGAAGGCAGGAATTGAATGAGCTTTGTAATGTTTGACTGACAATGACTGGATAGATTATAAGTGATGTATAGCATTTGCAACTGAAAATGTGTCAGTATGCTTTGTTTTCATTTATATACATGTATGATTGTATATGTCATAAGTGATAATTTAACAAAGATGTTTCTTGTTTAAAAAAATGTTTTATGAGCCAACCACTATTTAAAAGTTGTTTCTCGACCACAATTGTATCTACTATTATTATTATGTTTAATAGTCAAAGTGTCATTTTAAAATGTTACTTTCTACAGCCAGTTGGCCCAGGTTGTACTTGAGAAAGAACCTTTGGAGTAGTAAACTTACTAGGGTAACAAGTTTATTAATAAATAAATAAACGGTACTTACGTATTATCGCAACCACATTTGTACTGTCATATAATTCCTAATGTATTAGTAAGTACCCATAATGTTTGCACAAAATGACTTTATCTTTGAAGAAAAAGGGGTGTGTAAACTCCTACTTACTATTGTATGATATTGGTTGTGAAACACAAAAAGGAATAAGAAACGCAAGCAGGTCTTTGTCAACCTACTGCAAGCGGACAACATTGTTCATCCTAAAATGAGCAGAAAAGCAGGGGAACTGTGAACCTGTATGTGTTCTACTTCAGAATCACAACACGGAAATCCTTCTCAGCGGGAAAACTGTGTATACCACTGATGTTACACCAACCATTCAGATAACTTCCCAATAACAGAAATAATGACTCCACATTTCACTAATATAGCAACACTGTCTTACACGCAAGCAGGTTGTGAAAATATGGTGTAACTAAGCGTTTTCACCCCCAGAAATACAGGGACAGCTTAGTTATTCTTACTGAAGTAAGGCTACATAAAAACTATAGTGTTGTTCATTTCAGTATTACTAAATGTAAAATGAAAATAAAAAAATGTTTTACAGGTGCAAAAACATAATGAATTATATGACGTCACAAATTTGGTTGCGATAATATGTAAGTACCAAATAAACATACTCACTGATAAGCTGGAGTCAGGTACCTTGCATAACCTCATTTGCATTCCTCACTTCCATTTATCTGATAGTTCTTTTGCTTGTTAAAGAAAATAATTAAATAAAAAAAATAACAAAGTCTTAATATTCAGAAAATTTTAATAATATAGTATTGCTGCATTTCATAGATATCTGTCAGAACCTTAGACTAACATGTTTTCACATCTCTCTCTCTCTCTATCTCTGTCTCTCTCATTTAGTTAAACTACAGCCTGTATTGTGTATTAATTGCATCGAGCATCCATAAATGTTAACATATTAACTTATTCTTTTGGTAGTCCATGGCTCTTTCATTACATTTTACTCTATGAACTAGGTATTACTGCAAATTTACATGTTCTTATAATCAAAACGTTTATCTCACAAAGAATGCTTGCTTAGACAGACTTCATTTTCCTCCATGCATATCCCTTATTATGATTTATTTTCCCATTAAATGTCAGAGTTGTTTCCTCAGCAGTTATCTTCTCTCCTAAATGAACAATGACTTCAGTGTAATGTGCAAGGAGAACCTTTAGATTTATGACATGCCATGTCCTGGTCTTCTAAAGTATCAAACTTTCACACACACGCACGCACGCACACACACACACACACACACACACACACACACACACACACACATACACACACACACACACTCACATATCTGTGTTTAATGTGTATAGTTGTTATACTAAGCAACTGAGCTTCACACAGTTCTTTTGTACACTGGCATTTTCAAGTGTCTTTTTCAGCCAATGAGAATGAAATGATATACTTCCCTTTCTAAGCAGAAGTAGATATTCAAGCAATGTTTCTAATACTTGTAGCTTATTTCTTGATGAAAGACTCCTGTTAGTCCAAAAGCTTGATTAATTCTAAAACCTTTCTTGGTTCAATAAATGTTCTTCCATCTCCTCTGTGTTCCAGTGTCTATTTGTGTATTCTAGGCATTCTCAAACTTATTTTCTACATTCTCCACACAGTACTCTGTCAATATGTACATATAATTTATAAGTTGTGGCAAGCTAATGCAGCACCTACAAAATGCCATGTATCCTGGCAAGGTATCATAATCCCAAGAAAAAACTTACATTCCTAATATTCTCCTGTTTTTAGACGGTAATCTGTAACACTTCTTACATTTCCTGTAAAGCTAGTGAAATTATTTTCAATCCCGTGAAGCAGGGATGTCATACTCTAATCTGCATCATTTTAACTGTAAGACAAATTAACTATTGCATGGATAAAGCACTATTGATATAAATGATGATTATACCATGTTATGTTCCATTTAGGTGATTCTTGAGGAGCTTCCTCCAGAATTTGCTGCTGCAGCAGAGGAGTACAATGATGTGGTTGACAAAATATTTGGCAGTTTTTTACTCTGTACTTCAAAATTTGCTGATATGGAGCAAGAATATCAACTTCCTCTTTCAAAGATATGTAAGTACAATACCTCTAATGCTGCTATTTTGTCATAAAGCAAGAAGAGTCAAGGTTCTTGTTTCTCAGTCATTGCAACCTCTGTGAAGCAATTCCTTCTGAAAGTAGCTGTGATTCACTGGTATAAGAGTTGTTTAAATTTCAGAATGTACTATTTGTGTACGCCCCATTCTGCTCCTCTGCAACAGTTGTATACTTAACTCATTTTGAAATTCAGGATGCAGTCATTGTTGTCTGTCATTCTAATTTCTGGAAGTTCCAAGATGGTTGTACACTAAAGTTTGATTTCAGCTCTCCCAGTATGAAAAAAGAAACTCAGAGATAAGGGCAGTGACTCTTCTTCTTCTTCTTTTGGCTTTTCCCGGTTAAGGGGCACCACAGCAGATCACCTGTCTGCTCATGATTGGCAGTGGAGTTTTTTACAGTGTCGAGTTGCCAGCCTGGTGCCCAACCTTCCACAGAAGGCACACACACGCACTCACGCCTAGGGCCAATTTAGAGTGTCCAATCCACCTGCAGCATGTCTTTTGGGAAGTGGGAGAAAACTGGAGCACCCGGAGAAAACCCACGTGACCACAGGGAGGACACGCGACCACAGGGAGGACATGCAGACTCAGCACAGAAGGCACCCCATCCAGGGATTGAACCAACACAATGCACCAATTACCAATACTTCGGAAGATAATTCTGAACCTGCAGCACCACTTGCACCAATTTTACCAACAAACCAAGCAAGTGTTTTACCATCTATGGGTACTTTTCTTAACAATAAATACAGCTTTAATACTAACAATGACAACAATGCTCCTTTGGATGCAGAAGAACAACAGAGGGAGAGTTCTTTCTCTGATCAAATTAACCTTTTCGACACCAAGCTTTTCAGATGTAGGAAACTCCAACTGGAGGTCTCGTATTTACAAGAGTGCATTACCAAAAAAATCATACCCAAAGGCTTGCGTCAATGGCGTTATCCAGCTGGATTAATACATGATTCTTTATTTTTTAAAGAATTGATCCAACTTTTTGACAGGCAAGGTATGGAATTTTTACAATCTCTTATTAATTATTATAATCAAGAAATTAATAACCTTAAGAGTGATTTAGAAATTTTGGAACATACTATAGTGACTCATGGTGACTTTTCCTGTTACAAATATGACTATTGTAGAATATATACAAGCATACAGGCAACTATGGATAAAATGCTTGCCACTAAAAAGAGGAAAATAGCTAGAGACTTGTATGATTATTCGAATAATGTTGCTTATCCTAAGCCTCCATCTAATAGTAGCCCTGACAAAAATGACATACATAATAACAACAGGGTTGATGGAACCCACGACCAAGGGCAAGCTCATTCTTTTAACAATATTAGTAACAATGAAGGTAACGGGTTAAGACGTAGCGAAAGAATTATCAATCGCAACAACAACACTAATGATACTAATGCCAATGATAACTACCATGATCGACCACACGTGGTTAACCCCAATGATGAGCAAAACAATAGTGACCAGGGTTTTCAGACCGATCGGTCTGGTCAACAGAACAACCGATGGACCAACCACAATCAAAGGAACAGGAGGAAACAAAGGAGGTGACAGTTTCAAACCAGGTGTATGGTATTGCTCCTTCCATACATGTAAGCATGCAAGGTGACTTTAAAATCTATAACTATACAAACCTTGATATCCAGCAAGACATGATTAATTTTCTATCTAAAGGGCTAACTTACATCCCTGGTAAAAGGATGGATTTAGCCAAAACAATCATTGATTTGAAACTGTTCGTAAGCAAATTAAACCTAAATTTGCTCATGGGGGCGAGTTCAGCTGAAACCAGTTCTATCAGGGTTCCTAGTTTGTTTAATCCCCCCCTTCACCCTAGACTATGCCTTTTTGAAAAGATTTGTGAAATGGATCTAAGGGCTAGCTCCGAGAAAAAACATTTATCAACAACTAAAAACATCCTCAGCACTTCTGAACAGGATTTTCTCCATCTACTTAATGACTGTAACATCAGGGTCATGTATCCCGACAAGGGAGGAGGCCTTGTGTTTATGGATAATTTCATTTACGTTGAAGCAATGCAAAAACATCTTAACACAAACGTTTATGAAAGAGTGTCCCTTAATGAAGTCAATCAGGCATATAGAAAAATTAGGTCAATATTGGATGACTTGTTTTTAGAGGGTTCTATAGACAAGGATCTATTTCAATACTTGTCAATGATTGCACCCAAAACACCCACCTTATTTGGTACTCCTAAAATACACAAATCTCTTAATAGTCCCCCATTTAGACCTATAGTGGATGGTAGGGGATCCATCACACACAGTTGTGCCAAATATATTGATTCTATTTTAAAACCATTGGTTGATAGTGAGCCTCAGATATGTAAAGATTCTTGGGGTTTTTTAAGTACCATAAACAGACTAGACTACCAACTTGAGGCATGCTTTATTACCATAGACATCAAAGACCTCTACACAGTTATCCCACAGGAAACTGGACTTAAATGGATCAGGGACTTTTTGGTCCTAAAAAAAGTAGAGGAGAACACCATATATGTAATCGAAACCTTATTGGAAATAGTTTTGGCAAACAATTTCAAGGTTTTTGAGGGAAAACTGTATTTGCAGAAGTCGGGTGTAGCAATGGGGTCACCATGTGGGGGTAGTTTTGCCAATGCCATCATGGCATATTGGGAAAATGAGTTACTATTGCAGAACAGTCTTTACCAACAGCATGTCTCCTGGTATACAAGATACCAGGATGACATGTTCTGCATTTGGAGAGGAGATAAAACTCTTATTCCAACCTTTATCCATAACATTTCAACCATGACAAGTTTCCTTGAGTTTACATACAATATTGACGACATTTCGATTAACTATTTAGACATTCTTTTAGTGAATGACAGATGTAAACGTAGGTACATCGGTAGGATTTACAGGAAACCTACACATTCAAATACCTTTTTGCATTTTTCAAGTAATCACCCCTACCATCAAAAGAAGGCCATTATAAAAGGTCAGATGGTTAGGGCAGCCCGAATGGTGTCTGATGATGATGAGTTTGAGACTGAATGTGAAAACCTGCAAGGCATATTTATGCATAGAGGCTACCCTGCTTCCTTGATTGACAATATAAAGCAAGAAGTTAGTCATAAAAGAAAAAACGGGTATTTTCAGCCTTTACTTAGTGGGTTACAGCAACAGCCCATGCCAATGGAATCTTTATTGGATAACAAGAATAATAGGGTTTACATGACCAGCTTCTTATCGACGTTTTCCCTAGATTATGTATTTATCAGGGATATTATAAATAAAAATTGGAACGTCATTAGAGAAGAATTAACAGTGATTAAAACATTAGGGGAGAAACAACGTATTACGTACAGGAGAGGGCTTAACTTGAAAGCATTACTTGAGAAAAAGACAAGAGTCCCAAATAGTAGGGTTAAAGGTATGTTCAAATGTGGTACTTGCCCTCAGTGCAAACACATATTTGAAGGGACTAGATGTATAATTAATAACAAAACATACATGATTGGTTCAAGATTCAATTGTGATAGCAAAAGTGTGGTTTATGCAGCCTTATGTTGCCACTGTAATGCATATTACATTGGCAAAACTGAAAGGAAACTCAAACAGCGCATGTACGAACATTTTTATGCCATTAACAAGGGGGACATTAAAAACATTTTGGCTAAACACATTTTAGAATACCCAGGACATATTTTTAAATTTTTAGTGTTACAACATCGAGATAATGATATTAGAGGAGGCCCTTGGCAGATTTTACTAGAAATTGATGAGCTTATTTGGCAAATAAAAACAGGGGCGTCCATTCCACCAGGGCTGAATGAAAATCTATCTATTAAATGTGTTTTGAAGTTGCATGCCCTTAAGAGATGATTATTTGACAGGTACTGTTTTATCTAGTATTTATACATAATGGCATATATAATGATGTATTCGTATTTATTCACTATTAATTATTATTACTTATTTATATCTTATTAGATTATTAGGTTTATATTTATATATACATATATATATATATATATATATATATATTCATTTATTAGTAACTACATCGGCGATAGATATTTATACATAATAATTAACTGATTGACTTTTATTATATATTGTTTATTTAAATTTACTAACTAATTTATAGTTAGTTTCATCATTAATTTTGCTATTGCTAGCTTAGTCAACTAGCTATAAGGCTTGATGTCGTTTTTATTTATGGCAACTATTATGGATTTTTTGAATTAATATGTATTGCTGCTTTTTATTTTTAACTAAATTCAACAAGATAAAGGAAATGTGTTCATGTTTGCACATGACTTCAAGTTAAAAACAGTGTATCTTACCAGTATATTACTTGAAGAATGTGCACGAAGGCTTTCCCTTTTAAGAATTAACTGGGTTCACTAATTTAGGTTTTAATTCATTGATTGTTAGATTTTTTTCTGTATAAAGAATGTTAACTGATTTTCACTTTGTTTCAGTCTGATGAAGGTGAGGCACTGATCCATACCGAAAGCGCTTACTAATAAATGCAAGTTTCTTTTATTTTATTGTCAGTTTGCTGGCTCTCATTGCGTTCATCCTCGCCTACTTTTCAGTAGTTTGGTTTCTTGTTTTTCATTAGTAAGCACACTTGCTTGAATGCCAGCAAAGAAGAAACTTGGAGAGCCTGGAAGAAAATCATCTAGAAAAGATGAAGAGAAAACACTGACTGGGAAGAATCCTGCTGCTCTTCAGCAAAACGCGGTTTAAGCTCCAGCTTTGGTGCAAGACATGGCTTCCAGTAATTTAGAAGAAAAGTTAAATCAAAAGTACTGAGATCTGATTAAAATAAACACAACATTGAAGGAGTATATCAACTCAAATAACAAAAGGCTGAAAAAAATGGAAAACTGCAAAAATCAGAGGCAGAAATCAAGAAAAGGCTGGCTTATTGTGACGCCCCTGCACTGGCCCAGTAATCAAGGAGCCTCAGTCCTCACCATTGACAACATTGGGGAACATACGCATTGGAAGGATGACAAGTACACACACAATAAAGTGAAATTTCCCTTAAGAGCACACAGAGACCACAGTCAGTCTGGGGCTGGTTTCTCTCTTTTTATCCAGATCCCCAATAAGATGCCCCACTGGCACAGCTATAGGGTTGAGATCTCAGCCAAGTGGCCAAGCTAAGAACTCCAGCACCCTCTCTGTCCATCCAATGATTCGTGTCCCTGCCCAAGTAGCTGACACACACACTTTGAGATTTGATTGATATGCAAACACACACACACACACACACACACACACACACACACACACACACACACACCTGGGAAAGGGTGGCACAGGTTTACTAGCTATGTCTGCTTTTGCTCAGACTATAAGGAAGTTCCAACTGCCACCAGCCAACTCTTTATTAGCTACTTAAGGCCCTTAACAAGGGGTGTCCAATCCTACTATGTAAGGTTGCTAATAATCCAAATGGTAGTTCTGACCAAGCACCAGGCTATTAGGAGTGGTCTGTATAGTGTCACCAAATACATATGCAAGTACTGTAAGAGCTTAAATATGTCTCACAAATATCAGCCACAAAGATAGGTTTAAATATATTTAATAATAAGTAATAAAAGAACAAAACAATACTCAGTAACAAACACAGTTACTTCAGAATTCAAAATCACAGGAAATATTTTAAAATAACATTGCAAGACAGTTTCAAATAACAGAAAGCATCTAAACTAATCTTTACTATATTCCTATCTGTATCTAAAAGAGATACTATGCCCTGAATCTTACTTACAGACAAAGCAAGGGCAGATGGTGGTGATGATGAGTGGATGTTTCCAGGTCAAAGACAAAATACAAAATGCACAGTCTCTCTCTGAGAGAGTTCCCAAATTAATATCAAACATTACTGCTGTGTCAACTTGGATGACATCACTCTTTGTCATCTGACTTCAGTTCCCAGGCTAAACAGAAACTAAGAGAATTTAACACCTCTGTGTGAGAAATACATATTTTTCAGATCTTTGCAGTTGCTAGAAACATACAACAATAAAACACTTACAAAACAATGCAGAAGGCGCCCTAGTTCTAGACATCCTGTCTCCTTGCTGTATTGAAACTATCTTTTATAGGACAGTCATAAAGCACTTAATTTCAACTTATTTTCTGGAAGTTTTGTAAGTTAATCTTTTGTGTTCCAGCAGGGTATGCTTGCTTACATTCTTGAAGCTCAGTACATAAGATATAGTTCTGTATAAATCATATCAATACTCACAAATGACATAGAATTATTTACAAAATTCCAGATAGCTGGGCCAGCAATGTCACACTTAGTATGAGACTGCACAAGAAGCACCGTTTCAAAAATGGTAAAGTTAGAAGACAGAGCACACGGGGAAACCTGAGATTTTCTGCTGTACCAGTGAAACTGGAGGGAACAGACTGCTTTAATGTTATAAAATCACAAATAAGCAACTGAACTGGTATTCCATAGCACAATTTGTTAACTGAAAGGGCACACCTTGTGTATGCTCCAAACTTGGCCACATGAAAGCAGCCAAGACCCGTATTAGTAAAGATACAGTCACACCAGAAGAAAGAGTTGATCCTTACAAATTAGTGGCAAAAGGGCAGATTACAAATTGGAGACAGTAGAGTGTTTGTGGAAAATGATTGTTCACTGTACACCAGGCAGAAAAGAAGCAAATAAGCAAATTTATCCCACAAATCAGGGAGTGTCGAGAGGAAGGTGTGAGATTCATGCTACTGTACCCAGCTGTCTTCAGAATAGTCTTTCCTTGAGGATCAAAGTCACTTTGTGATGTAGAACAGACTAAGGAGGAAATGCAAAAATGTGTCCAACAAAAATAGAGCCATCAAACAGAAGAGGGCTCTGCTTCTCATTCTTCTAGTAATAAAGAATATAAATTGACTTTGCTAGAGAAAGCTTTTCCAGTGTTTCAAATGAAAATGCTTGGCAGACAGAAGAAAGCACAGGAGTTGTCTAGAAGAATTGTGAGTGCATTAGACTTGAGCTAGAGTCTGGGGTTGGGAGATGGAGATGATCAGGAAGAAGACCAGCAACACTAAAATTAGTGAATAAATGTGAGACTATACAGCATCAGTCATGTTTGTGAAACATGGCTTTATAAGAAAAAGCGGAAGGATTGAACTTTTCTAGACTTTGTTAAACTTGTTAGGGACTGAAAAGCGTATGCCCCATTCCATGTCATTAATGTTTGGAAGGACACTGAATGGAAAGTTGGAAAAAATAAAGAAAAGTTATTGTAAGTAAAACAATTTTTGGTCCTAACAGTATTTGTATGTTACATTTCTTGATATAAATTACGTGTTGTATAGAAAAGCATTTTCAGTTATTATTGATTGTAATAAAGTTACTAAAGTAAAGATACTAAAGCAAACAAATGCCATGTTTTTTTAGTTTTAAAAAATGTAGCCATTAAATTGCAAAAAGAGAAGAATGCCTGGACAAAAGCATGTTTATGTTAATATGCTGTAAAATTAAGTTGTTGAGGTAGGGGATGAGGTATAAATGTCGACAGATTATAATATATGTAGAGGTGATATGCTCTGTCTTACTTTTGCATAGGTGAATGTCTGAATTAAGGCATTTGGCTTAATCTAATACCAATTTTATTGTGTAAGCAAGTAAATTAGAGGACTCTGGTTATAATCAAAAATTTTCCTTTGGTGTATAAATGGTTATTGTAGAGGTTTACAGAGCTGAGTGGTTTCCGGCCCAGAAATTGTAGTTTATTGGCCGTTTGGGCAGTTTTTCCATTTCTTTCAACTTTCTGGTTTAAAACCCCATGTTTATGTTGGTTTGCACTTGTTTAAGCTCCATGGATCCAGTTTTGGCATCCTGCAGACTACAAGAGCAACAGGAAGGAGAAAGAGATACTCTGAGTGCCTCCATTTTGATTTTTTCATAATTTACTGCTCTCTGCACTTGTCTTTTGTCGTTTTTAATTTATCTGCTTTTATTTAAACTGTATTTTCCTTGCTATCTTGTACTGCATTTGAAGTGTTTTGCTACTGTTTTAACTGCTTTTCTGCAAAAAGAAAAAAAAAAAAAGTTCTAAACTTGTTTCCCGCCTTTCCTGTTAACTAGTCTAGTCCAAATACAGATTTGCTGTATCCAGGACTGTTTTGTAAGTTTCTGAGCCCCCCCCCCAAGACATTTCTGTGTTGGAGGGAAGACTTATCAGTGGGAGTGGTAAGCACTAGATAGCCTATCTGCCACAAGGAGTGGTTTCTGGTCCAGAAAGTGTAGTTTATCGGCCGTTTGGACATTTTTTCCATCCCTTTCAACTTTCTGGTTTAAAAGCCTGTGTTTGCACACCATACAGAGGCACTCAGCTGAACTAAACTATTACTGGTGCCAGAAAGTCTGCTCTTCAATTTTCCCCTTAGAATGTGCTTGTTCTTTTACTTCTTGCACTTCAGTTAGCTTAACTGGCTAGCACTTTAACAGGCTTTTGTAGCATTTGTTGTAGCACACTTAGGTGCTATCAGCACTAGTTGTTCCTATGTAGTAACAGCACCAGTACTTATTAATTATGACCACCCCTCCTGGTATGATTATAGGGCAATTTCCTGTGCTTTCTCCTGCTAACCTGGTGCACTTGGGCATTCTGAGACAGAGTGACAACTGTCTAATGTACACAGACAACCCTCTCCTCTTACCTCCCAACACTCATACCTGTGAGACATGCACTTATATCACCAAAATGGAAGCAGTGCACGCTCCAACCAAGATCGGACTAGCTGGTCAACATCTGCAACTCACTACATAGAACACGCAGCCCTCCAAAACACCAACCATCACAACCCACACATAGAAACACAAGCCATACACCCACCTTCATGGAGAGTCTCAATAAAAATTTACCCAAACAACAGAGACCCCGAGACAGAAACGCACTCAACCACCACAACACAACACCAACCCCAGAGCACATAGCTCACCACCACAATATGCCCCTCAACCCAAGCCCTTAAGGCAAAACAATTTGCCCAATGTACTAATCATAGAATAATCAATTGTGAGGCACACTGATGTCCCACTCACTAGGTTAAACAAGGAGAAGGTGACAGTTGTCTATCAGGTGCCAGGATCTGCCACATAACACATGCACTCAGGTCACTCCACAAGTACAGATATGACTCATTGTCCATGTGGGAGTGAATGATCTGAGATGTACCTCCCTGGACTGCATGAAAAGAGATGTGATGGAACTCTCAGATTATGTGGCCAAGGCAGGTATGACCCTAGCCCTGAGCAGTATTCTAACATCACCCAGAATGATACCACAGTACGAGCAGAAAATTATTGACTTTAACAATTGGCTAAGTTTCTGGTGTCATTCTAAGGGGATCCAGTATCTGTCTGCCTGGGATGACATGATTGACAGATCTTGATGCTTTGTCAGAGATGGCCTTTATCTGTCACCCCTGGGTTTTCGGATATGGGCTAAGGCTGTTGCCACACCTATAGTGCCTTTCTTAGGCAGTGTTCCAAAGACCAAAATTCCACCATAACAGCTACAAACAAATGCAATCGGAGTGTTATGCTGCTCAGTGCTTGAAGTCTAAATCTCAAGATGCACTCACTCAAAGCTCTCCTCAAAATGGAGAATGTCAACATCTGTGCTGTAATGGAGACCTGGTTTAAAGAGGCAGAAAGCACCCCTGCGCTACAAGGCTACAACTCATTCCATACCTTTCGGCCCCAGAATATGGCTGAAAGCTCCAAAGGTGGTGGTGTCTCCATATTCTTAAAGGATACACACACCTCTAGACTGGTAGCCCAGCATAATGCATCAGAGATACTTCAGGTACAACTAACACTGGGTAAGACAGCAATACAAATCATTGCCTGCTACAGAACTCCAAACATGTCCCTAGACTCTCACTCCAAGTTCCTAAGGACCCTGGAATCTATCAAGGTCCAACCTAATACTCTCATGCTAGGTGACTTCAACTACTGTTCAATCAACTGGGAAAACTATTCAAGTACCAATGTACAGGCCCAACGCTTTTTGGAATGTATCACTTCCAATACCCTGGAACAGCTCATTCTGACCCCCACTAGAGGAAGCAATATCCTCAACCTGGTTATCACCAACATGGGAGACCATTGCTGCACAGCTATAATAAATTTCTCCCTGGTTAAATCTAACCATAGACTGATCAGCATGGAAATCTCCATCTGACCTACACCCCTCGCTAAGGTGATCACCCTGAAAAACCTCTCTAAAGCCTACTTTGGACTCCTAAAAACAGAGGTGGCTAACTTCTCAGCACCCATGCCAATGGAAAATAGCTGCATTACTGCCGAATCATACACCAATGCAGTGTACGAGCATGTACACAAGTGCATGGACCTTGCCATGCCACATAGAACTAAGGTGCTCTCCTCCAAAAAAAGGAAGCCAACCTGGTGGTCCCCAGCCATCAATAAACTCTACAACTGAAGGAAGAAACTGCTGCAGAAAAAAATGAAGTCACAAGACTGGAAAACCTCCCTTATCAGTCTCAACAAAAAAGCTGAGATCCCTTATCAAGTCCTTTAAAGCCAGCTATGAGGGCAGAATTGTGGCTGACACCAAAAACAACCACAAAGCCTTCTATAGCTATATCAGAAACCTCAAAGGCAATACCCAGATTTGCTCTGAGTTATTGCACAATGCACCTCCTATACTGAGCCAACAGATATAGCCAACATACTGGCCGACCGATTCATTGCCAACTTTACCCTTTTCTCCCACACCAGGCCCTATCATAATACCAGAAGAAAGCCTGTTACCCACCATTTTTGTGGCACAGTTAAAAGCTGCATTGTCCAAAGCCAAGAATACAGCATCCATGGGACCCGATAATATCCTTGGCTGCATCCTACATGAGCTACAAAATGAACTGGCACCACATATGTGTGCCCTGTTCAATCACAGCCTTACCTCAGGCAATGTCTCTAATGAAAAGTGCACTGCTACAGTCATCCCGCTCCATAATGGGGGGAGACAGACCCTGGGAACTATCACCCCATTAACCTGACAAGTCTGGTATGCAAAGCTATGGAGCGCATCATCATCATCATGGGCCTGCTTAAAAAAGATATAGGCAATCTCCAAACTCTTGACCACAAGTCAGTCACCAAGGCTGTGGATGAGGGTAAGGAGTGCATACAGCCTATCGCGACCTGGCCAAGGCCTTTGATACCATTCCCCACTCAGGTATCATTGCTAAACTCACCAAGCTAGGCATCAATCCTTACATCACTAGGGTTGCAAATTGGCTCACAGACAGGACCCACAGAGTGACAGTTGCAGATTCCAAGTGAGACTGTTGACCAGTCATGAGTGGAGTCCCACAGGGCTCGGTCTTGGGCTCTCTCTTGTTTGGCATCTGCTTCTCTGAAGTCCAAGCCAACACAGAAGGACTCTGGCATAACAAGTTTGCTGATAACTACAAGCTAGGAGTCATTATCAACTCCCCAAGTGATGCAGATATCCTACAATAGGGATCTCTGAGACCAGTGACCGGTGTCAGAACAATGGCCTGAAGCTTAACAACCAAAAAATGCTTTATCATCCCCTTTGGAAAAAAAAAAACAGTTCCCATGAATTACCATGTTGATGGAAGCCCACTGAACACTGACGGAGCCATAAGAGATCTGGGCACCCAGGTCGACAGCCACCTCACCTTCGACCACCACATTGCCACTGTGGTCAGAATGTCCTACGTGGCACATCTTATAACCAAAGGTTTCGCATCCAGGAAGAAAGAGGTCATTGTCCCTCTCTGTTCATCCCTCATTAGACCACTCATCGAATATAACACCTCATTTGGCATATACGTGACCAGACACCTACAACAGCTGGAGAGGCCACAAAAGTACCTCACAAAAAGGATCCTAGGCATTAAACATATGTCCTACATGGACAGACTCAAGAAACTTCAGCTGTTCTCAGTCTCTTATCGTCTACTTAGAAGTGATCTCTGCTTGACTTACAAAGCCGTGTCCGACCCAGCCCTACTTGAAATGCTCTGCCTAAAGAAATCCCAATCCCCCCATGCCACATGCTCCAGAGATCACAGCCTCATTACCACAATTAACAGAATATGCTGGAGGGACACGTTCATCTCCGAAAGCCTGCCCATACTCTGGAATAAGCTTTCCATTCATGTTAAACAGAGCACCTCGCTGTCCCTCTTCAAGAGTATTCTTGACGAGTAGATGGGTAACAAAGTTCACTCCAGGGATCACTCCAGTTGCCCTACTGAATAGTGGCACTGTGAACTAACATCGGGTAGCACGGTGCCTGGGCAATTTTTTTGGGCTAGGCTTATAAAGGATACAGGACCATTAGCCTAGTACACACCTATGAACCTATGTACAGTTGGTACTTGTGTTTCCATGGAGACAAGCTGACTACAGAAGGAAGCAATAAAAGGCAGAATAGTTTTTAAGGCTAAACGTTAATGTTTTCTGAAAGTATATAAGCTGTTAATCGTATCTGGGGAAGGGAGTGAAGATAAGACAAGAGCAGACAGCAATTATTGTAATTAGGAGCACAGGCTGTAACATCCATCATAGCATTGATTATCTTAATGGTAGGTTAAGTTATGCCTGTGCATGTAGCTCTCAGTTTGGGACAGTTGTTCCTATCAAGAGTTTTAAATTTAATTATTTCAAAATGTACATAATTTTGTGTTTATTTTAAGTTAATAGGTTCTGGGGGTATTCTGGGGTGTGTTTGTTTGTTTGTATGTTTGTTTTTGAGGGTTTTCAATAAAACAAACAGTCTTATAAAATGTGACATAAGTTCAAATGGAGATGACAAGAAGCAACTATATAAGAGATCAACCTGCCAAACATTATTGGGTGCATGTAACACAAAAGGTAGAAACAGACATTTAATAAAGCTGTCATATATATAATAGGTGGGAATAATAATGTCTTATCATAATGGCTGTACTAAATATAGTATTTTAGAACAGCCTCACAGGTATATTCAGAAGGGCTTACAAAGGTTAAATTGTTGCAGAATAAGGGGAATCTCACAGAACAAGAAAATTCGTAACTGCAGAGTGTTAAAGAAAATAAGGAAGTATCTGGATAATATGCATGATTTTACAAATATTATTGTTAAGCAACTGTTTTCTGAAAAAAACTCCAGAGCACTAAAACTTTTGGCACAACGACTTAGGCAACAGAAAATTGAAAGGGTTGTTGCCAAACGTAAGGATCCTGTAACAAGAAAAATAAACTGAGATGCTATACAAATATTAAGAGATATTTCAGAAATTTTATGAAAATTTGTATAAAGCTGAGAAGTGGGGAAAGGAAGAAAAAATGGAAATATTTATGGCAGACTTAAATATACCAAGATTAGTGGTGGATGAGGTTCAACAGTTAGCAGTTAAGATAGGAGTAGCTGAGATAAAAATGATGATGCATAACCAATCTGCAGGTAAGTCTCCAAGAATACATGGTATTCTGGTTGACGTTTGGTAGCTACAATGGAAGTAGTGATAAAGATCTGGAAGGTTTTGTTTAATACTATTTTAAAAGGAGAGAAAGTATCAACATCCAGGAAAAAAAAGCCTTGGTGGCTGTATTACCTAAAGATGGTAGAGACTCTTTCAGATCCATCTTGATATAGATCCATTTCAATTTTAAACCATGATTATTGTGTCTATGTCTATGATGCTAGATGTTCTTTTGGGGAGGGAAGACATACATTTGATAACATTAGTAGAACAGTGGTGATCCAGAGGGAAGCAGAATATAAGAAAATACCCCTGTTGTTGGTGAATTTTGATAGAGAGAAAGCATTCCACAGAGTATGCTGGGATTTTATGAGTAGGGCATTGAAAGCATTTGCATTTCCTGATACAAAAATAAGGTTAATTAGGAGGATATGTGAGGGATCAGCGGCAAATACCAAAGTGGGAAAGTACCTCTCAAATATGTTGTGCCTAAACAGACAATACAGGCAGGGGTGTCCTATTTCCCCTTGTTATCTGCATTATATTTAAAACCATTGACAGAGAAAATAAGGGACTTAGAATTTCAAGGATATAATTGGCATGGTATTCAAGAAAAGTTGGTTTTATTTGAAAATGTTATTATTTTGTACCTGATCAAACCAGAAAAAGGCATCTCATGGTTTTGGAACATTTTGAGACAATTCTGTTTTTTTCAGGATATAAAATTAATGAATCTAAAACAAAGGCTATAGCTATAAACTATATACCCATATGTGAATTGGTTCAGTATATCCATATTTATGGGGGCCTGATAAAATTAAAAATTTAGGGATTTGGGTTAAAAAGGATTCTGTTATGGCTGCTGACGACATGTGGGAAGATACTAAACAAAAATAACATAAAAACAGTGAAACTGAAAGCTGTTGCTTGTAGATATGGATAGCAAGATACAAGTAGTGACAATGTTTTTAGTCTCTTTAGATTTATACACAGATCACATGTATTTTTATCAACCAACAGAGAAGTTCTGGATAGTTATTGATAAGGAGTTGAAGGATGTTATCTGGGAGGGGAAGAGGGCAAGAGGCAAATGGGAAAAGTTTGTCTTTCCATTAGAACAAGGAGGGTTAGGATTACCTAATTTGAAGGGATATTTTAAAGCCACACAGTTAATGTTCTTATTCATAACACAAGCAGAAAGCTACAATTCAAAGTGGGAAGGGATGATGATGAAGTTGGGCCGTGAATTCAATAAATAAGGGAATAGTGGGATTTTGGACACAGAACCTTAAGCAGGATAACAGCCATACAGAATGTTATATTCATAATGTAGCAGAAAGTAGTCTAAGAACTAAGCCAACATGGGAATAGAGCAAAGAGATTCTACAGATAAGGATGACTGCAATTAGGGGTACAGGGAACAGGCAAGAGGGGTGGAATTTACTGGAGAAAGCTGGGAAGGAACCAAGATATTGGGAATAAATAATTAGAGAGGGAAAGGTAACAGAATAGGAAGAGACCAAGAAGATAATTGGACTGCAGACTAGAGATTGCCTTCCCTATCATGGATTGCTATTAGAATATAGGCAAAGAGAAAGGGATAGGGGAATCCTAAGTGAGAGACCTGATCTGGTTGAATTTTTAGCTGAATCTGCTGTTCTATATAAATCTAGAAGATTTAGGATTTTTGCCCAGAAGTGTTTGTATAGGTACTTTTATACTCCAAGCAGACTCCAAAGAATTTTTCCTCAGGTAGATGGGACATGTTTGAGGTGTAATGGGGAAGAAAGATGCACTTGGGAGTTTATATTCTTGGTGATTTTTAAAAATTCCCAACAGATTACTCTGTCAAGAATAATGGCAACCAAATGAGTGTAACTAAAGAAATTATTTTTTTGATCTGGGATACAAGGGTCTGAATTGTCTAGACATAGTCAGGCCTTGTTAAGTTTAATTCTGGTGGCTGCCAAAGAAGCAATTACTAGAAAATGGAAATCAAAATCTAAACTAACCATACCTGAAGTAGTGAACATTGTAACAGAGATAAAAGAAAAGGAAGTGGGATCTTTAAAAAAGGGTAGGATTAAATTGCTTAAAAATGGAAATTGTGGAAACAATACATGCAGAAAAATGTTTTGGAGGAGGAATAAGGTTTATGAGAAGGCAGGAATTAAACAATTTATGTAATGTTGGTTTGATCATATTGTATAGAACAATAGATGTGATGTATAACATTTGTAAATTTGAAATTGTTAATATGGTTTGATTAATTTTATAGAAATGTGAGTTTGCTTGTGTCACGAGTGATAATTCAATAAAGGTGTTTTTAAAAAAGGGTATGTATATTAAAACATTTTAGTAGAGTATTTGCTCTTTCATCTTGTTACCCTGTTGATTTGACTGCTAACATCAATTTGGCAAAAGCTGTTGTATTTTCATCAAACTGAGCATTTTCTTCTGCATACAAGAAAAAAAGGCCATTAGTTAAGATAGCTTTTCAACTGAGCAATTGAAGGCAGTTATATTTCATTCAGATGAGCAGTACATATACTGCTAAAAATCACTGAATACCTTCACATTGTCACAGTGTTTCTGCATTTTCTTTCCACCTGTGTCATTCTTTGTATTGTTGTTGTATCTTTCAGCTTTTCCCGGTTAGGGGTCACCACAGTGGAACTTCGGTCCGCTAATGATTGGCAGTCGATTTTTATGTGCCGAGTTGCCAGCTGTGACGCACAACCTTCAACGAAAGTACGCCCTTTCATGCATGTCTCCACACAGAAGACGCTCTAGCTGAGAATCGAACAGGACAACGTCTTATTGTTAGGTGACAACGCTACCGCAGCACCACAGAAAAAGCTTCTGATACCTGGAAATGTGTTCTTGAAAATTTGCTTATCGGTAATCACTGCTTGATGATTCTGATGAGTAAATAAACCATAAATATGCACAGAGGCTTGCCTGTATAGAAGATATTACCATTTTGTGTATGTGTTTGCATCTTCACTATCAGAAAGAATTACTGAAAATTTGTTTAAGGATTTAAAAATGGTAGTGGCTTCCAATACAGTTGAACACTGATGAACAGGTTGATTAGAGCTTGCCCAGTGTGGAAACTGAAACTTTGAGAAAAAAAGACATGAAAAGTCATCAGTTTGTTTAAAAATCAGTTACTGGTTAGTAATTACACTGCCTGAAAGTCAACAAGGAAGACATTTAGAGAAGATAAGAGAAAATCAACCAGAAAAGGATAAGAAAAGATAAGAAAAGCTGTGGCTGGGAAGAATCTTACAGTTGTTGGGCAAAAACAATTCAGGTTTCAGCTTTAATGTAAGCTGATTGCTTCCAGTAATTTAGAAGAAAAGTAAATCAAATGCACTTGGATGCATTTAAAATAAATGAAACTCTTAAGGAATATATAATGTTAAATAACAAAAGGCTGGAAAAATAGAAAAACCTTTAACTAGTTATTGATGTAAACTGATAAAACTGTACAAATCAGATGAAGTAAAGAAAAGGTTGGCTGAGTATGATGTTTCACAAGAAAAGCTTTTCCAAAAAATAGTAGAATTAAAAAATAGAGTATACAAATAAAACCAGAGATTTTCTACTGTGCCAAAGAAACTGGAAGGAAAAGACTGCATTATATTTATAAAAGTACAGATTAGCAAATGTGATGGTGTTCTACAACAGAATTTGTTAACTAAGAGGGCAGATTATGTTTATGCTCCAAATATGGCCATGAGAAAGCAACCATACTGCAGCATACTTATATAAGCATGTACCATACACCAAGCATAACACATTACTTCCCCTTTCCCCAACATTTGGTTGTTGAAGTTGTTGGCATGATACTGCATGCTGCTCTGTGCCCACAGTGAATTTGCAATAGCCATATGTATCTGTAGCTGAATTTTACTTCAGGTATGTGTCCCCATCCAAATTTTCCGCAGGGAATTGTCTCACCAGCTAGGTCCTTGGACCCTAGATTGAATTTCACACTCAATAGAAAATTCCTGAGGTTTCCAGTTCAAGGGAAGAGCTGTCAGTTTCTGAGTTTTTGAGCTAATGTCCACTGGTCTACTTTAGTTCAGCGAACGATCAGTTGATCAAACGCTGTTAGTTTGAACACTAAGTGTCGAACCGGCAAAATAGCGAATGGCCGGAACAGCGATTTTTTTCCCAGGGAAAGAAATCACTGGGCCGGCCGTCTGGGTTGTGCCATATCCTCCACTGTAGTGCAATCTTGGAGTTGGTATATTTAAGTAGGGGGTGTGGAGGGGGCACAGCCCCCCTTTTTATTTAGTGTTTAGTGTTGTTTTTTTTTGTTTTGTTTTGTTTTTTTTTTTTCTGGGAACAGCAATTTCTTTCCCTGGGAAAAAAATTGCTGTTCTGGTTGTTCACTGTTTTGAGTATTCAAGATTTAGGGGTCGATATAACAACGTTCAATCAGCTGATCAGTCGTTGTTATAATATAAACCCATGTCTACACCATGTGTAATTTCCAGGTTTCTTATTCCTGTTGCAGCTTATCTTTTATGGATAGCAATTCATCTTCCCTTATCTGGATGTCTTTTTGTCCGACATTACCAGTAATGAATCTGGCAATGATACATTAATGTTTGCCATCTAGACTTGCCAGTGGCTTCCAGCTTAGCAGAAAACGTCTTAAAAAATTGTCATCCTTTGAGAAGGCCCATCAGTTCTTCACCCTCATGTGATATGTATTGCCCAAACCTAAAGTGGAAACACCATGGAAATGTTCAGTATCTGCAAACACAGAGAAACAAGTTGTTCTTATGTGTTGGACTATGAGTTGATTGTTTCTTCCAGCCTAATATAAGATGAAATATGACGAGACCCTAGAAGGGGGTAGAGTTCTTCTCATAAAAAAACAGAAGATGTATGAGAATCATAATATTGGAAGAAACAAGATGCTGCTGCTTGTGCAAGATACAGTATAGTTTAGAAGGACACCATAAAAGGATTTTTTTCCAGCCTAGTATAAGGAAGAAATATGATCTGAGGCTAGAATAGCTAGAGCAGTTCTCATTTTATACCATAAGACATAATACTGATGCAGAAGATCCTGTCAGGTAGACGTAAAGTGATCATTCTGAGCAGGAAGGACACAAGGGAAGGGAGAAGAGAAAGGCAGCAGACTGTAATGGCTAGCTACTTCCTACATCTCCCAAAGTATTTTTTTCACAAATAGGATTGCATACCCATTGGAACTGGCTACTGGAATGGGCAGAGGAGAGGAAATACACAAAGGCATTCACAAGGGCAGGGAACAAGTGGATGAAGGTAAGTGGGATGGTAGGAATGAAGAAAATGTGGAATATTAAGGCACTTCAAAAGGCAGACTACATAGGGTTATTTCTTCTTCTTCTGCAATCAAGCTAATGTAAGGTACTGTAAGTAGTATAATATTCCTGAAGTATCCAACATCATCATAGACTATATTTGTCATTTCAGGGCTCTGAAATATAAATAGTAGCTACTTCAGCAGGACATTCAGGACACACCCCTTCTTTGGAGCACTCCTCAAGTAGATTTCTTTTCATTAACAGAAAGAAATCAAATACAAGTCTTCAGCCAGTCTTGAGGCATCTGCTTAGATGAATGGAGGTTTGTCTATGGCTGCTCTTCTCTTTCATTCATTCAAACGTTTTGGCTCAGAGGATCATTTTCAGGTGATCCTTGTTGACTCACATTTGGCAGTACCAGCTTTGGACCCCAGTTCTTCAAGAACCATTTTATCCCTATCTACCAACCATCCACTTTCAATGACCCAGCAGTTGTTTGCCCAACAGCAACTGAATGTCCTTGATTCCAAAATTCCTAAAGCTTCTTGCATGTCTTTTCCACAAAATAGTCATGGCATGGCTGAATATGAAGTCTTGGATAAGGTTTACAAGGTCCTCACAACAGCAAGGAAGCCTTCTTGTACTTGAGCCATTTACAATGCTAAATAGAAATAGCTTTCCATATGAGAGGGATATGAAGGATGAGCCCTTTTTATATGAGCTGAACTTGAGTTGGAAGTGCTTTTTGCTCCTACTCCATGCAGTGCTGCTGTATTCTTCTGTAAGGATTTATCTATTAGCTAGTTCTACTTTCCATGTGTATGTGGCTAGGCATCCTGTACTCTCCATGATCACTTGTGTAGTGTTCTTATTTTCCTTTTCACAATCTTGTCCAGGAGAAAGTATTTGCAGTGACTGAATTTTCTTGAGGATCTTTTTGGATTTTTGGTTCATTCAAATCCTTCTATAAAAATGCATTACCCTCTTTGCTATGTCAGTTTTGTTAAAACACTGATGTTGTCTTCACTAGCTCCTGTGGCAATCTGTAATTAAAATGTCCTCTCTTGGAAGATGTTATACTTGGTAACCAATACTTCTCCAAGAATTCTAGTTTCAGCTTTTACAGCCTGGAGAACATTTTCACTCATTTGTTTCTGAATTCACTTTTAATTTCTTATTCATCTTCTGGCATACTTTCTTCCCAAGTCAAACCTGAGACAATTTATCTAACAGGCTGAATATGTGAGAGCTTTTAATTATGTTCTCCTGAAAAAAAATTAAATTAGGAAATGAAATGTGTTTATTTGGTCACAGGTAGACAAATTAGCACTATCTGTAAGCAAGCAGCTCCTTCACGGCTGAGTCATTCCTTCCCAATGTGTAATCTAGGTTATACAACCATTACCCGGGCCTTTTAAAGCTCATTCTGTGATCACAGTTTCAGCTTTGGCTGCCTGCTTTTGGGATTATTCGGTTTAGAGCATATGTGCTGCTTTGTCTTTGACTACCACAAATATGTTTTTTGCTACAGCCTGGACCTCCAGTCCATGGACAGAGCTGAAATGGGCAGGCGATTTATTTTTTTAATTACTATCTTTTTAATTATTTTAATGTCATTTTAGACATACAGATAATGAACCTTTACCTTTATTAATTTATGAACATTAAGAGTTAGAAAAGGTAATAAACCACATATATCTATTAATTATTCAAATATAACAAGGTTTATAAAGAAACTAACATTGAAAATAATAGACGTTTTCATGTGAGTAATAGTCCAATCAAAACAAACCCTAACTATAGTGAAAAACAATTTTGATCTGAAAACATTGAATTAACAAGAGTATCAAGTAAAGGTAAAAATGCTAGAGCTGTTATTTGGAATAACAGCTTCCAAGATAATTGTTTGCTAACAACTTTTTTCTAAATTTCTCTTATAAATTGTAGGCTCTTATCTTTAGTCAGCCTCACCCTTTTGTCTACCTGAAATTTAAATAAAGATCTCATTACCATTTCTGCAGTGAATTGTCTTGGTAAGATAAGAAGGTTCCATGGCTATTTTATGGGCGTTCTGAGAGTCCTGCAGACAGATTGGCATGGTCATTTTTGACAAAGCCTGTTGTCCTGCCACTTGTAGATGAAAAAGTGCTAAAGTTAAGGAGATATTTCTCTCCACTGTAAGGGCTATCCTTCCATATCGCCAATGATTATAGAGTCCCATTGATTAGATGTGGACTGAGAGACTAGAACTGTTTTTTTGTGTCAACATTCATCTGCTGACAGGAGGTGATATCTATAATGAACTCCCTAATGATTCATTGTCCTTGATGATCTGCAGTAGGGGTAGGTGCTCAGTGATACATAGTTCTTCCTTAAGCATAGGACTCCCGGAATAAACCTGCATACATAATTTAGTACAGTGATTATCCTCCCTCTGGAGAAGGAAATGGAATATTTGTAGATCTGAATACAATAGTAACTAGCACTTAATAAGATGATGAGGATGCCAGTACAAAAAGTCAAGTATGATCTCACAATCCACATGATTTAATCAGTGTCCACAGGAAAGATAATACAGGTCTCATTGTTGGTATCTAAGTACAGTAAACTCTCAGTTAATCGGAACTCAAGCAACTAGAAAAAAAAATTGAAGAAATACAGTGCACTTTTCATGTGTTGCACTTTGACACCCACCCCGCCCCTCCCAAAAAAAAACATACCTTACATTTTTTGAGTTTTAGAGTATTAGAAAGGAAGATAGGGATAAATTCCCTCTCTCCCCAACCTAAGAACAAGTCAAACCAAACAAAAAATAGTGTAGGGTACAGTATTAGTTAGGCCTGTTTTTAGTAGTAACTCTCAAGCAACCAGAAACCCAGTTATCTGGCATCTACCAATCCCCATGGCTGCCGGTTAACCGAGAGTTTACTGTATTTGAAAGTAGGGGGGGGGTTTGGAAGGATATGGTTCTAATTGCTGTGATGATGAAGGTGCATCAGTTTTCTGAGAGAACTTCTAAAGCAGTATGAATTTGTTAATACACTTCCTCATAGGTTCATAGGTAAGTGCTAGGCTAGCTGCCCTTGTAGGCCATTTTAAGCCTAGCTAATTTCCCCTTTTGTGCTCAAAATAACCTATTCCATTTGGTTAAAGATTGGCTTTACCCATTCCATAGTTGATAATTATACATCGCCCCTAGTGAGAATAACTGGGATCATACTGTAGATAATTTGAAGGGACTTGTGCATGGGATGAAACATTTAGGACTGCATCTGTCCATTGGTAGTACAGGGGGCAGTCCTGGTGTTCATTTTCTGTTTTCCATCCATAGTTCTAAGTTGCACTTCAAACTGGATTGCGATGAATTTTGTTTTATGTGGATGGCGAGTCTATTCCACAGCAGTGGTGTCCTCTGCGAAATATACCTGTCCCTCTAAACTACTCTGTTGACATTGCAGAAAAGATTTAGATCCCTAAACCAAGTATTTCTGATGCCATTCAACTTCCTGATGTGTAGTAGATCCATCAGTAATGGGTCAAAGGATGCCTTGTATGCCAGACACAAGTCACCTTTTAGCAGTCTATAGGATACCAAGTATAGTGACAGGGCTTTTAGCCAATCCATGTAGAACATGTCATTTAGGGTTTGTATCCTTTTAGTAAGGTATCTCTTTGGGCATTCCAGTTGTATGTGTCTGGGCAGATACCTGCTACAGGGAATATTATATTCAATGACTGGCCTAATGAGGCCTGAGTATAGTGAAACAATGACATCCCTAGGTCTAGGTATAATCCCTTTGTTTATAAGCGATTTATGCATCACTTTCTTTTTTAACAAGAATCCACTTTAATTAAATTATCACATATGACATAGGCAATCATACATTTATATAAATGAAACAAAACCATATTGACAATAATTTTAGTTGCAAACATTGTATATCACCAATTATGTTGACATAATTGTAGTTGCAAACATTATACATCACTTATAATCCATCCAATCATTATCAGTCAAACATTACATAACTTATTCAGATTCTGCCTTCTTTTAATCCTTGTTCCTCCTCTGCATGTATTGTTCTCACAATTCACATTTTTCCTATGTAATTCACTCCTACCCTTTTCTAAAGATCCCAATACCAGTTGTTTTATCTGTGTTACTACATTTGCTGCTTCTAGTAAAGTTAGTGTAGACTTTAATTTCCATTTTCTGTTAATTGCTTTTTTGCAGCTACCATAATTAGACTCAACAAGGCAGTACTGTGTCTAAGGAATACCAATTCTGTATCATAACTCAATAAAGTCATGTCTTTAGTTAAACCAATTTTCTCACCCAGTATCTCTGATAGAGAAATCTGCAGGGAATCTTTAAAGTGTGCCAACTCATTACACTCCCAGAAAATATGTTTCCCAGTTACCTCTTTCTTCCCCATCACACCTCCATCATTTGCTGTTTACCTGAGGAAAATTTCTTTGGAGTCTACTTGGGGTATAAAAATATCTATATACACACTTCCAAGCAAAGATCCTAAATCTTTTTACTTTGTTGCATATTTGGAGACGTACATATATCCCCCATTGTTTTTTGTGAATTGCTTATACAGTCTCTCTTCCCAATCCTTTCTAACCTCCTGTGATTAATTCATATAGTTATCGTGCAATATTTTGCATGCTCTACTAATTATTCCTTTTTAAATGGCAGCTTCTGTTCTAGATTCTACTAAAAGTTCTACCAGTGCTGGTCTTTCTCTTAGGATCCCCCTGTTTCTTTCTCTGTGCCTATACTTTGATAGCAATCCTTGATAGGGAAGGCAAGCTCTAACCCACAATCCAAATAAATTCTTAGCCTCTTCCTATTCTATTACCTTTCCCTGTGTAATTATTCCCAATACATTGGTTCTTTTACCAGGTTTCTCCAATAAATTCCAGTTTCCTCTTGCCTGTTGATGGCATCCCTAATTGCAGTCCTCTCCTTTCTCCATTCCTGTGTTAGCTTAGCTCTTAGAATATTTTCTGCTATTTTATAAATATAATTTTCTGCATGGTTATTGGTTTTCTCCTAAAGGAACTGCATCCAAAATCAAAGTCTCTCCTTGTTTCTTGAGCTTCCCCTCTGTTTCATCATCATCCCTTTCCACTTGAATTATAGGTTTCTGTCTGTGCTATTTATAGGTGCCTTAACTGTGTAGCTCTGAAACACCCCTTCAAATCAGGTAATCCCAAATTGCCTTGTTCAATTGGAAGAATCAGCTCATCCCACTTAACTCTTGCTGTCTTCCCCTCCCAGATAAAATCCTTCAGCTTTTTAATTGCTGTCGACAACTTCTCCTGATTGATAAAAATATGCCTGACCTATGTATAAAACTAAAGGGACTAAAAACATTTTGACTGCTTGTATCTTGCTATCCATATCCGTATAACAGAGCTTCCATTTTTTCAGCTTTTGTATTATTTTTTTAGTCTCTTCCCACATATCCTAAGCTGCCACACCAGAATCCTTTTTAATCCATACTCCTAAGTACTTCATTTTAACGTCCATATAAATATGGATACTGTTGAACCAGTTCTTGTGTGGGTACATAATTTACAGCTAGTGCCTTTGTTTTAGCTTCATTAATTTTGTATCCTGAAAATATTTGAAACTGCCTCAAAGTGTTCCACAACACTGAAATGCCCTTTTCTGGTTTTATCAGGTATAAAATAATATCATCTTCAAACAGAGCCAGCTTTTCTTGACTGCCATGCCAATTATATCCTTGAATGTCTGAGTCTCTTATTTTCTTTGCCAATGGTTATAAATTTAGTGCAAATAACAAAAAGGAAAGAGGACACCCCTGCCTGGTTCCTGTGCTCAAGTAGAAGTTATCAGAGAAGAACCAACATACTTTAATTTCCGCTTCCGTTCCGTCATATATCCTCCTAATCAACCTTTTAATTGTAACAGGGAATGCAAAGGCTTCCATTGTTCTGCTCATAAACTCCCAGCTAACGCTGTCAAATGTTTTCTCTGCATCAAGCCCACCATCAACAGTGGTATTTGCTTACATTCATATTCCCTCTGGATCATCAGTGTTCTGTTAATGTTGTCAAATGTTTGCCTCAAAACCGGGTCTATATCACTTTGTCGAAGGTTCATTTCCACAAACCTTCATTCATCGACCCTAATACAGTGAACGTTCACATCAACAAATGTTCACTTCAATGAGCAACTTACCCAGGGAAAGGAATGAGTTGGCCTTCATAAGAAATTTGCCATTTTCCCCACTGTAGTGCAATCTCGGAGTTGGTGTGTGTATATATATATATATATATATATATATATATATATATGTGTGTGTGTGTGTGTGTGTGTGTGTGTGTGTGTGTATATATATATATATATGTGTGTGTGTGTGTGTGTGTGTGTGTGAATATATATATATATATATATATATATATATATATATATATGGGTCTATATTATATCATCGAATGCTTAAAAAAGCGAATGCTGATTGACTGACCTGATTTAAGCGAAAGCTTACAATCTCGAACTGTCAGATCAGCGATTTTTTTCCCAGGGAAAGAAATCGCTGATCCAAAACACATACACATAACACAAGTACACCAAACAAACAGAAATCCACACACATACACCTAAAATCTGATACCTAACCGTACACTAAACTATGCACACACCACTAACTACCCACTTATCTTAACTCAAACCCTAACCCTAAGGTGCGTCACTATCACACACTCACCTCACCCGCTCCCTAACCCTAACTCACTTAAATCCGCCCTAACCCTCATGTCCACTCAATCGCACACACACCAAACCCGAGCCCTAACCCTAACACTCACATCCACACAATCGCACACTTACCTGAATCCGACCGGTAACTTTCCACCATAACACTGAAAATACTGAAGCAACAGAAACGGACAACAAAATTCGTTCCCTAGGAAAAAAGTTGAGTTTCTGCTGCTTCGATATTTTGCAGTTTCGTGAAAATAAGTTCGATCAATCAGCGTTCGCTTTTTTAAGCGTTCGAGGATATAATATAGACCCTAGATGTATATATATATATATATATATATATATATATATATATATATATATATATAGTTGGGGGGTGCAGGGTGAACCCCCCCCCCCCCCATTGGTGGGCTTGAAATTCTGTGCTTTGTGTGACATTCAGAATGCTGGGCAACTCGTTCCTTTCCCTGGGTAAGTCGTTCATTGAAGTGAACCTTTGCTGCAATAGGATCGACAAACGAAGGTTTGCAGAAATGAACCTTCAATAAACTGATATAGATGTCACAAAATCACATATGCATCATTTTCTGCTCATGGACTCAACGTCAGCATTCCTTCATCAGCTTAGAAGATTTTATTTTAAGAAGCTGGGTTTGAGACCTGTTGAAGTGACCTGAGTAATACAGGAAAAGTAGGATACTTCTGTGGAATCTCAAACTGAAGAAGGGAATAAACTGAAAGAGACATCATTGGAGATGTGGGTGATACTAGTTCTAAACAGAAGGCTTGATAGTCAAATATTAGTTACCATTCAAGTAACTAATAAAATATTTTTTGAGACACTGCTAGAATCTGAAGGATGTAACATTTGACAAGTAAAAGTGGTCTACTGTTATTTAAAAGGCTTTTGTAATGTACTTATGAAACATTATGAACAAGTACAGATATGTGACTAAATCTACTGTTGGATCCATGTTCTTCTAAGCCACAGTGGCTTGGTTAGAAATGTTCTGTAAACTGTCTGAGAATGGCAAAAAGCTTTGTTGTGATGCTGTAACAACAAGTACTGACAAATACATCTTATCAGCTTTTGCAGGTGCAGAATCATATCATGAGACTAGCTTCCTATCAGCCCTGACAAACTGCCAGAATAAAACAACAGCAGTATCACCATTTGCAACTCTTTCTGGAAACACAAATAATGATTTATTTTGTGCCTCCAAAGTTGAAACGGTAAGAGAATGAATATAAGGCTGTCAGTGTCTTTCTTGCATACTCATAATATTTGTATGAAATATTGCAATATTGTAATATACCTTTGTTGTTTAACCTTCACAGCTTTTACATAGGATGTTATATCTACAAAGGAATCTGTTGATCTTGAAGTGCATTTGTTAAGCAATTTTAATTTAATTATTTGCTTCTTGGCAAAGCATAGTCGTAATCATGAAGCCTTTTCAGCCACAATGCAGGTCACAAGGGCAAGGGTAAATATAATTTGTGTTTGATACATCCCGACCCCAAATAGTTTATACTCACTACCCGAATGATAGGGTCTTAATACTTTCTGGGCACCTGTTTATCGTAAAGGTGCAGGACATATTAATGAAGACAAGAAAACCTGCTACAAGAAAGTCATATACATATATAAACAAAGGGAAAAGGTGTTCTAGTTAGTGCCAACAACAAAATTAGCACCCATTCAAGGTTTTTCTTGGTTTACTGTATTTGTGAGTTACTTTTATATGGCCTAAGTTGCAGAAGCTTTTATATACACTTAACTGACAGTTCTTGTGTAGTCAGACTGGTATATTTTATTTTTATTTCTTTTTTTATCGTGAGGGAAGGGTTGAGGATGCTCGAGTTCATCTTGTTCTTCTGTGACTGTGTGATTATAGTAGCTTTTTTATTCTTGTCCAATGTGTAAATACTCTATAGAATTGCTGTTCCAATAGTAAAACAATATTCCAAAGCTGAAAAACATACACAGCACCAAACCAGTCTTTTAATTTTTTTCATTTGTATTCAGAAAGGATTGAGGGTCACCACCTTACTGCAACAATTACCAGTTCTAGGTTTCATTCACAGGTACTCACAGTATTAAGAAGCTCCCTTTAAGGATTTTCAGATGGTAGAGCCATGTAACTCAACAAGAAGCACTTTCAGTGTATTCACAAGTGAAATGGAAATTCACACATTTATAAAAATTATAGGTTTAAACTGCAGAGTGTAGCCATGCAAATCCACAACCACTCACACTGATGCCATTCAATAGTAACAATGAGGCAATGACATTTTAAGTTTTCTGGCAAAAGCATGCATCTCAACTTTAAAAATCCCATTCATTACTGGAAATTGATCAGCCGTCCATCCAGCTGATAAAATAAAGGAAATCTCTGGAAGATGTCAAATGCTGTAACCCCTCTGCATTATTCAGTGCTTTTAGGAAGCACGTTACTTTCCCTGGGTCATGTAAACCTCCCATTTCTTGCACTATATACTTTAAGAAGAGCGACTGAACACTAGATCATTTATCTAAATTAAACTTTTATACTGACACTCATTAAGCAACTAACAAGCTAATTCAGTGATGCTCATCACATGCTAGGTTTGACTTTGAAAGACCTCTACCCATTAGTTTCAAACCCTGTAGCATTTTTATTTCTGTACACTATGTCTTATTCAGTTTTCTCCCCCTGCTTCTTTTTTTAAACACTTTTACAGAATTACCACTTGTGACATAGGTAGACTTACATTTATGTAAAAGTAATTGAACCATATTAACAAGTTCACATTTACATTGATTCATGGGAGATTGCTAGGATAACTACTTAAGAGCCCTTACAAGCCTAGCCATTATTAACCGAATGTTACCCAATTTTCTATCCTTAAGGGCTAGAGGATGGCTTTGGTTTGTGCCTTTGCCTTTGAGTATTTTACAGACTGGGCCTCTTCATAGGGGATATGGGTACTGCGACAGCAGTGAATTAATGATTCCCCTGTCCATTAATCTAAACTGCATTTGAAAAGGTTTGGGGACTAGGAAGCCTGTTCCAGAGAAGGGGTAATCTCTGAGACACATATATATCTCTCCAGCATGTTTTGTTCATGTCACAGACCAGGTTTAGATCCCTAGTTCATGCAGTTTGTCTTGTGAATGTGTCAAGTTCCATCACGGCTGGATTTATGAGTGCATTGTAGGTTAGGTATAGATCACTTCTTAATAGCTGGTAGGAGACAGAGTAAAAGGATAGGGCTTTTAGTATTTCTGCATTGGACATGTTGTTTACACCCGGTATTTTTTTTTGTAAGGAAACTTTGATGCTGCTCCAGCTGTTGTAGGTGCCAGGTCAAGTACATGCCGAAAGGTGCACTGTACTTGATTATTGGTCTGATGAGGGCCGAGTACAGTGGGACTATAACTTCCTTGGATCTGGATGCCATGCCTTTACTTATAGGCTGTGCCACTTAGAAGGATTTTCTCACTGCTGTGGACACATGGCAGTCAAAGTTCAGGCTACTACCTGTCTGCGTACCCAGATCTCTCACCTCTGAGTCCACTCTTATGGGTATGCTGTTAATGTTGTAATCTACAGGGGTATTTGACTTCCCAAAGGATATGATTATGTATTTTATTGCATGTAGTTTAGGTCATAGCTCTGACACCAATCATTTGTCTGAGCCATACCCTTCTGAAGGATAACTACATAACTGGGGATTCAATAATTGCCCCCAGCTTGTAGTCATCAGCAAACTCAGTCAGCCAAAGGCCTTCTTCATTAGCCTTTACTTCAGAGAAGTATATTCCGAACAGGAGATGTCCCAACAATGAACCCTATGGCACACCACTAGTAAATGGCCTGTTGCTGGATCTTGATTCAACCACTCTGTGTCCTGTCCGTGACCCATTTGGCTATCCATCTGGAGACATGGGGCTTTATACCCAGTTTTGTGAGTTCATCTATGATACCCAAGTGGGGAACTGTGTCAAATGCCTTAGCTAGGTCAAAGTAGTCAGTATGCACTGTTTTACCTTGCTCCATGGCCCTAGTGACTTTCTCAAAGAAGTCCACCAGACTGAGCAGGCAAGACTTGCCCTTGACAAGACCAAACTTGATTGTGTCCAGTGTTTAGAGGTTTGCTATGTCATTATTTATCAGGTCTGTGATTATTCCTTCCATGACCTTGATCTAAGACTAGTCAAACTTATGGGTCTGTAATTTCCCAGGTCTGTTGATGGTCCCCCTTTATGCAGAGGGATGACTGTTGCTGTCCTCCACTCCACAGGGACAAAGCCATTCTAGAGGCTGTAGTTAAGCAGATGTCCTTTTGGGCCTGATAGGTCCTGTTTCAAGCTATGTAAGCGTCATCCTGAGATTTTGCCAGGACCCATAGAAACTGTGTTTTTAGCTTTAGAGAGTGCAGTGGCGACCTCTTCTTTGATGATAACTGGTAGAGGAATGGTAGAGGGTGTTTCTTGGAGGTAACCAGAGGTAATGGTGAGGTGAAATTTGAGCTGAATTTATCGGTCAGTAGATTTGCTATATTTTTTTTAATTTATTTGTCCTTTGTTAACCACATTAGTCCACTGGGCTGGGGGCCCATTTTCATTGGAGACCTGAGGAGAAAAGCTCCACAAACACACGATAAAAAAGATGATGACAAAAAATAATACACATATATCATAAAACCAAGTTACATTGCAAGTTTAAAAACATAAAAAAGGCAAGATAAAATGGCATGTGAGTAACAACATTAATGCCTTGTAGATAATCATTAAAAGTATCGACAAAGCTTCACAAACACAAGATAAAAAAGATGATGACAAAAATAATATACATATATCATAACAAAACCAAGTTACATTGTAAGTTTAAAAACATAAAAAAGGGGAAAATAAAATGACATGTGAGTAACAACATCAATGCCTTGTAGATAATCATTAAAAGTATCGACACAGCTTCAAAAACACATGATAAAACAGATGATGCCAAAATATAGTACATATATATCATAACCATACCAAGTTACATTGCAGGTTTAGGAACATTAAAAAGGGCAAGATAAAGAGACGTGAGTAACAACATTAATGCCTTGTAGAAATCATTATGAGTATGCATTTTGTGCATGTATAACAACAAGATGATAGAGGTAGAGTTGGTGGAACAAAATAGAATAATAATAAGTAGATTGTAGAGAAGAGTGAAGAATAATTGAAGAGACAGAGAACAGGAAAGAGTGGTAGTTGTATCGGTTATAGATAGAGTGGAGAGAAGAAAGAGTTGTGGTGGCCAGGGAAATAAGAAGTGCAATGGGGGGGGGCAAAGTTGGGAGGAAAGTTTAGTTTTTAAGAGTGCTCTGTGGTGTAGCTATGGATTCACAGGATTGTAAGTATATATAATGTATGAAGGGAATAGTTCTGGTGTGGTAGTAGCAGATTAGGTGGGGTGGTGGCAGTTGCAGGAGGGAGAGTTGGCTAGTTATTTTTTCAGTTCTTTTTTTGAACAGGAGCGAAGACTGGATTGGATATATATCTTCTTGCTGAGTATAGGTGATACCATCTACAGATAATTCCACACATTGTCGGTTGTTGCCATTAAGATTGCTGATGACATAACTGAAAAAGCTTTATGGTAATCCTCAGTATGGGACACTATTTTTGCCTCAGATTTTTCTTTTGAAGACTTTGCTAGCTTTCTGATATGCTTATTTAGACTAATCAAGGAGTTTTTGCTCTGTTGTGCACATTCTCCCATACTTCTAGACAGAATTTTCTTTCTTTTGTTGTACAACATATTTATACCAGGGCTCCACCAGGGTGACTTGTTTTTGTAGCTTGTCCTAAGCTTATTTTGGTCTGGTACTGCTATTTCTATGCAGTTGTTTACTCTGGTCATACAGGGCTTTTGTGTATGCCTCTGCATAGGCTTCTCAGTTTTCTGGGTTTGGGGGAGCTTGGAAACTAGCTATGTAGTCACTTGATAAGAGTAGTTTGACTTAGAAAGGTTCTTAAGGGTTTTGGGGTTAGGTGAGGGTTCTAGTTTTATTTTATTTCAAGGGAGACCACTTTGCAATCTGATCTAACCAGTAAGGACATCACACTTGGGCGGGAGTGCAGCACTCTCCCATATTTATGAGTACCAGGTCTAGGATATTTTTATCCATAGTGGGAGTGCAGACCCAGTTAATGGAGGGGTAGTTGAAATCACCCGTCAGTATGGTACTGGGCCAAACATTAAGTGATTCTAGTAAATTCAGGTATGACTTGTGGGTTTCCTTGTTCATGATGGGGGACCTGTAGCTAGTATGCACGTGGTAATGGATTTTTCCTTTTGTTAGTTGGGCATGTAGATCAAGCATGTCATATTGTTTGATCAGTCTTGAAGTGTGCTTATCCTTTATGTAGATGAATACACCTCCACCTTTTTCCTTTTCATGTGCAGTGGGTGATCAGAATGTGTGAATGACATTATAGCCATTCACTGCCAGGGTGCTTTCTGTGGCTTTGAACCAAGTTTCATTAACTGAACAGACATTAGCTTTTGCCAGGGTGAGGAGTACTTCCATGGAGTGTAGTTTCTTGTTGGACTCCTAGCATTGAGCAATAATACCTTTAGCTTATCCTGAGTAGACTTTGCTATGTTGGAAGGTTTGTCTGTTTGGCAATGCTGAACAAAAGACACTATAGGGGGTGGAAGATGTTTTGGCCAATATCCAAAAGCCTAGTGGTGACAGGTGAAGACCATCTGTGGCAAAGCATCATGGCATATCAGTCATGTTTTCCCAAGTTGACAAATATTAGACCACTTTGGAATGACACCAGTAGCTAAGCCAATTATTAAAGTCAACTGGTTTCTGTTGGTATTATGGCATTATCCTTGGAGACTATAGAATGCTGCTCAATGCTAGGCTCATACCTGCCTGTGACCCACATTCTGAGAGCTCAGTCATGTCTCTCTTCATATATTCCAGGGAGGTATATCTCAGGTCATTTCTGCCAACATGGACTATGACTAAGTCATACTGGTACTTGGGATTTAGTGACCCGAGTGCTTGCATGATCTGGCATATCCTGACAGGCAACTAACTGTAACCTTCTCCTTATACAGCCTAGTGAGAATGACATCAGTGTATCTCACAATGGTGTCTCCTGTGACCAAAATATTGAGTTGTATGGTGTTACACTTTATCAACATGGTAGTTGAGACACAGTGAGATGTGGTTTTATGTGTTGGGTGGGACTTGTCTTGTGTGTGTGCATAAGTAGTTTCTGAGGACTGCATCTGAGAAGCCTTTGAGGTTTGGGTAAGTTACCTGTGAGCACCTTTGCATATGTGAGTCTGTGTGTCTGGTCCTTTGTAAGTGGATGAGGGATGCATGCTTACTTAGTGTAATCTGCAGGTAACCTAACCAGCGATGCTGCCTAGTGTACAGACCAGTTGCACTTTGAGCAGTGATAGTTCTGAGTGCTGTAATAATGTAATCTAGAGCTAGCTAAATACGGCAATACTGCTCAGCATGCAGATTAGTTACTTCTTGAGTAGCAGGGGAATGTGGAAATTTTCAGAGGTAGTTTTTGTAGGGAAAACACAACTTATAGTGATTACATTTACATAGCGCACCACTAACTGCCGCTGCCTGAAGAGCAGTGTCAGGCAAACATGAGGCTTATATACAAGCAGATAAAAAGCAAGATTTAAACTAGGTAAAACTCCAAGCAAGTGCATGAAAAGCAATAAATAGCACATAAATCGTTAAGAGTGCAATGGAAACAAGCAATATAAGTGCAAAATAATACCTGATCTTATTTTTCTTGCCTAAGATGGCTACAGATGGAAGCAAAATCTTTCAAACTCTCTGGCAGTGGCACCAAACAATTAGAAGCTCTGGATAACTGAGCCAAGACTCGGACAAATGCAAGGCTTGTACACAAGCAGAAAAAAGCAAGTTTTAAACTAGGTATGCCCACAGGCCAAGCAGATAAGCACATAATAAGCTTTCCACCAGCAGTTCCCAGCTCATATAGGCGAAATCAGCCCTCTTCTGCCATAAGAGTACAGACTTTAACATTCTTGGTATAAAACATTCTGAAGAAGTCTGAAGTTACAAGCAGACAAAATAGCTCAATAAAGAATTTGCTGGTGGATATTTTTTTGGTGTACTCAATTCTTTTTGTGATTTTGAACCTCCAGAAACTGTTACTTTTTACTCTTTAGTATAAAATGTCTGGTTTGGAGCCCGAGTGTTAGGGAATCACAAAAAGCACTGAAAACAGTATATGAAAGTGTATTTAGAGTAGTACAAATGCAGAACAACAGTCCTTACTGCAGTGGAAAAATGCAACTTAAAACTCTAAGCAAGTACAGGAAAACAATAAATAGCACAGAAATCTTTGAGAATGTATGTTAGATCTTACTGCAATATCATGGATTATACCTGCAATAAAGTCAGTGATGTCCAAAGGAGATCGTCTGTTGACCATGGATTATACTTCTAAAACTGACTTTGTCATTCTTGATCTCAGCACTGAAATAAATAGGACATGCTGGAGGGACAGATTCATAACCCAGAGGCTCTCTTCACTCTGGAATAAAATCCCAGTCCAGGTTAGGCAGAGTCCCTCATTGACCCTCTTCAAGAGGTATCTTGATGAGTGGATGGGAGATCGTAGGTTTACCCCGGGTATCACTTTAGACAGAGGCACAGTATACTAACCTCGAAAAAGGGCATAGCAAAATAAATTTAAAATGGGTGGCGAAAGCCAAACACATTCTGGCTAGGCTTATAAATACCCTAGGGCAGATAGCCTAGTATGAACCTGTGAACCTGTGTGAACCTGTGATAGCAGAACACGTTATCATCAGAATCAACGGCAACAGTTTAACAACAATCTCAAGAAAATTTAGAGGAGCATTGGCCACCTTCTTCATCCGGGCCATAGCTCAACCCATTAACCCTCTCCTTGCCTTAAGGATTCTGAAATTGCAACCCTGTTTGTCAAGCACATTCATGATTTTTTAGAAGTCTAAGTAACAACACTAATGCTGTCTAAAGTATTCCTTCTCATCATATATCCAGCAGTTTTATTGTGTACACATTACCCACTGTGCACTAGTAGTCAAGTTCCTAAACAATCTGAAATTCAGCATTGTTGTAAATGGTGAACTCCTACCAGCATTCTTGAATATCTCTGCAGCATCAGCTGGTCCCTCATCTCCATACTAATAAGCATGCACTTCCTATGTTTCTTCATAAAGCTGGCTCATTAATATTAGTGCACCACTGTACGTTTGTTATTCTGTCATCCCCCTCTTTCTAAAGTGAATAAGAAGTACATCCATATACAATTCCTCCAGTATTTAATAAACATTATCTCATACTCGCGTGATATTTTCTGACCCTGCTATAGAACTGATACAGCCCTTCTTAAAGTAGTCACGTACATCTGTACCCAACTAAATGATACTAACATCTTAAATGGTGTTTACCTCAAGTTCTTTAAATTATTTGACACTGTATGTAACTCCAAACACATGGAAATTGTGTCCAGTCTGCTAGACAGTTGATGAATATGTCATTATTTTCTATTAACATGCTAATCATATCTGTCTCTTTAAATGGCTTTATATGTGTTTGGTATTTATTGCAGAGTGGTGGCAAAGTGTTGTAGAGAGAAGTATTGTCACCTCAAAATTGGAGTCTGTGTCTTTCAGTTTTTGGCTGGGTGCCTTTTTTGTTGGGACTGCATGTACTCCCTGTGTTCATGTGGATTTTCTCTAGGTATTGCGGTTTCCTTTCACATCTCTAAGAAATGCAGTATATGCACTGGCAGTTGTAAATTGTCCATCGGTTTGTGCTGTGAAAGAAGGACCTAGCAGTCTACTTCCATTCCTTACTTGCACAGTAAACTTGGGGAATGGTGATGACTGTTCATGGGATCACTATAGGAGTCAGATGTGACTTAACAGCATTGGATGGATGGATGGAAGGATGGATTGATATGTACTATAATCTGAAGTAATATGCTCCAGTTAGGAGATAGGCTAGTACTGAACATCCTTGAAAATGTAACTGAATATGCAGTACAAAATATATGGAGTCAGAAATGACTCCATAGTCAGACACACACAGATGTACCACTCACTAGGCTGAGCTAAGACAGAGTGATGGTTAGCTGCCTCTTAGGTGCCAGGATCTGCATTCTCACTAGGGCTCCCTTGTCCCTTCACCCTAAGTACACACAATGACATGGTCATTGCACATATGGAAGTAAATGACATACCTCCTTCATCATATGAATTAAGAAAGAATATGCATCTGAAATTGATATAATACTAGTATTGAGCAGTATCCTACATTGCGAAAAATGATGCTACAATGCAAACAAAAGATATCTGCATTCAGTTATTGGCTAAGTTATTTGTGTCATTCTAAGGGTATCCAATATATATCAGCCTGGGAGGAGATGATCCACAACCCTGGCTGCTTTGCTAGGGATGGTCTATACCTCTGTACTCATGGCTTCTGTATATTGGCCAGGATTTTTCCTTCTCCATAGTTACTTTTTTAGGCAAGGTCAGTCTCTTCAAATTACCTGTGTAGCTAATCAAAATCAAAACTATGTAAAGGTAACACTGCTCAATGGTTGAAAACTAAACAAGAATTTGCACTCCTTGCAGGCATATTTTAACTCTTGAAAATGCAGATATTTGCATAGTTACTGAAACATGGTTTTAGAAGAGTGATAGTACCCCCACCATGCAGGGTTTCAGAGCCTACCTCTCTTTTGGACCCAGTGCAAAAAAGTATAGTGTAACTGGAGGGATGTGTCTGTATTCCTAAGAAGCTGTCTCACCTGCAGACTCAGGACAATGACCATGTACTCCTCCATATCCTTTTTATGGTAAATAGAACTCTGTGCCATATTACAGCCAACTACCATACTCCATCCATTTCACCTGCAGCCCATGAGCCATATCTAAACAGACATCACTCCCTAATGATCCTAACACTGTTCTCTTGGGAGAGTTCTTCTGTCCCTCCATTAACTGTAAAACCTACACCACCTCAAATAAATATGCACAAATATTCCTGGACTCCATTAATGCTAGCTTGCTTGATGAACTAGTTCAAGTCCCAACTTGGGAGTTCAGAAATACTGAACCTAGTTCTCACCAGTATTGCCATCCTATGCTGTATGCTCATCAGCAACAGTTACCATGTCACTGTACAAATCTGACCACCATTTGGTAACACTCATTATGAGGTCAAAACCTGAGTTACCACAGTCCTTCTTTCTTCAGACTAAGGCAAACCTAGTACAGCTAACTGATGACCTAATGAAATTTAAATGGCCACCCTACATCAATAATCCTATTTCTCTCAGTGCTACTTTTGTGAATAATTTGTATGCCCACCTCAAAATATGTGTCAAGGCATCCATACACATAACAAGTAAATACAATGCAAAGTTCAGGAATAAGCCCTATGGTGGAACCCTAGTCATACCTCTCAACCGTACCAATTTCCTCAGTATTTACTGGTTTTGAGGGCAAAATAAAGGGGTGCCACGAATTCCTGAGTGGTTCCTTCGATTCCTGATTTTTTTTCAATTTTTTTTTTTTTACTTTTATTTACAAGTTTGAATAATAGCTGATCTCATCACACATCACCAGTGTATCCTGCAGTGTCATCAACATGCAGGGATATGTGTGATTGTATCAGCTTGGTGAGATAGACTGCCTTCCTATCGGATTCAGTCAGACTCCATTGGAGACTCATACTGTTAATTTGGAAAGGAATAGCTGCAGCAGCAGTGAGCAGACTCCACACTCTGGACTGGAGCTGTGCACATTTCAATTTAAGTTCTTTTGCACTGCAGAGTCCACCCAGTACCCAGTGCCCACCCATGTGAATATGAAGTGTCCGCACAACACTAGGATGACAAAATTTACTTTCTACAGCTCCGGCGACAGGTAAGTAAAAAAGAAAAAATGCCTATCAGAAACGATTCTTCATCTGCAATGTGCACTGTGATCAGCAGCTGCTATTAGCTGGAGACAGTTTATCAGATTACATAAAAGCAAAGCAAACGAAGCATCCGTTAAAGTTTCTGTTAAGGTGTTAACTGGTCTGTTAGTTTTAAGTGACGGTGAATTACTATGTCTCAATTTTTGCCTTGTCCCTCATAACTTATTTTAATTTTTCTAGTAAATCACTGACTATTATATTTGGTTAATAATGCCAAATAGTAGATTTTCATACTTTTTATTCAGAAAATTTATGTTGATACCAAGCCCCTTGTGCAATTACTTTTCTAAGTGAATTGCACAATAATATTTAAAAATTGTTACTAATTTTGGGGTCTTTGTTTCTCTTTATTTTGGCTTTGTCCCTAATTCCTGAGCAAAGAAGTTGTAGTTCAGAAGTACGCTCCAGAGATAGAGAGAGAGAGAATGCAGATCGGTGGGCACAGGTGTTCTCCGGGTGTACCCAAGGAACACTGGTTAAGTGACTTGGTTAGAGTTACACAGTTTGCAGGTGGAAACTAAGGGACTCACCAAAGTAGAATATGGAGCTTATTGAGATCTTGTAGCATCATCTCTCTGAGGTAATGTGTCTGGCCGGATGTCAATGGATTTAATAAGTAATGCTTACTGAAAAGGGGTGATCGCCATGAGGAAATGAAAGGTTGTCTTGGCTAGTACTGCTCAGTACACCTGGAACAGGTTTTTCCTTCTGTAACTTGAGAACACTATGGTATACTGCATTCTTGACAGACTTGGCTTTGTACAAGTGGGCATTTTCTAGGACTTCATTATCACATTAATTGATACATAGGGCAGAAGAGTCTGTCTGATATTGTTATTAATAGGCATTAGGGGTGGACTAGGCATCATTTATAGACTGCCGGTAGTAATGTGAAAAGAAGATGATGTATACAACAAGTCCGACATTATCAAAAAACATGCAGAATTTCCTTTTGTGTTTGAGATAAATGTCTGTTTCACACAGCTTTGCACAGTTGCTTGTTAAATGATCCTTTCGGTGATGGCAGTGGTAGCAGTAGCATTGTAAAAAGGAGTCCTGCAGCAAGTTGAAAAATCCAGTTTGCTTAGACCAAAAATACAGTTAGCATGTTTGGGACATTAGTCAAAAACAGGTAAGGGGTGGAATTCATAAAATTTTGCATGCTGTGCAAGAGACTTGTGATTTAGAAAGTTATTTCCGATTTATATTGCAAAGATTATCTACAGAGCAGCAAGAGTTATTGTAGATGTCTCCTCCATATGCCAATGTACTGCTCTGCAAGGATCTATGAGTAGTTTGGCAGTTCAGAAATGTCCACACTTTGCAAAATCCCTGCAGAGAAGTGCAAAAGGTGAATAAATGTAGCCAAATATTGATTGTATTGAACCTGTGGTTTTGGTTTCTGATGGCTGAATCTGAGTAGGATGAAACTACACTGCTTTGCCCTGCTCATCTTGCTAATTCAGTTGAGTACTTTTGTGGTGTGTGTGTGTGTGTGTGTGTGTGTGTGTGTGTGTGTGTGTGTGTGTGTGTGTGTGTGTGTGTGTGCGTGCATGTATGCTATATATATATATATATATATATATATATACACACACACACACACACATGGGAATATATATGGTAGTAGGTGTTTGTGTGTCTGTCTGTGTGTGGTACTTCCCTTTTGCTCTAAAGCGCACTGCAAAAGTCAGTTCCATTCGGAACTTCTCCAAAGTCACAGCTCCAGTTAAAGTACAAAATGGTAAGGTGTTATATTGCTGTCCCATCCATTGAAATGCAATGGAAATATTACGTCTGCACTACTATAGCTGTCACTGATTGCCCTATACCACACTGACATTTTCTACTTCTAATATACATATCAGGATTATTTTATAAGAAAAATGATGAATGTCTTAGCTTCTAACTGTAAGGGGATGCCCATTCTATAACCTTGGAAGGCATGACAGAAATTAGACGTTCATAACTTACTGTGCAGAAAATGCATGTTGATGGTATTCTACAGTTCCATTGGAGTGGGTAGGGTTACATAACTATGTACGCACATTTTATGTTAATCAGCTTCCCGATTTTTGGTCAGTTGTACTTACTTTTCATGGGCCTTTGTCCACATTTTTGATGTTTCCAGGTTGAGAGGTATCTAGTATAAACAAACTATAAAATAAGAGGAATAAATTCACAACCCATAAAAACAAACTTGCTATCCCATTTCTAGAGTTGAATTAAAAGATCAGAAAATGAGTTCCTGATAGTTTTCAAGCCACCCCCACTACACACACACACACACACACACACACACACACACACACACACACAAAACGAAAATCTGGTGTTCCACAACATAGTAATCTCACCAGAGTAGCACACACCAGACATCTTAAAGGATTTAACAACTTTAATTAGAAATCCAAACTTTAATAGAAACAGCAGCAGTAGTATACCCAATGTTTATGATTTACTAGCTGAAAAACTTTTTAGATGCAGCCTTGCAGGACTCCCAGAACTAAATGAATTATGGTGCAGGATGTTTGTCTTCACTCTGCCTTCTAGCTTAATGTGACCCTTCATTAGCTGTAATATTGCAAATCCAGTGACATTGATTTCATACAACTAGATGCAATCACTAGAAATTACCTAAAAAGGTGCAGCCATACAATCAAAAAGTATAAAACTGCAAAGAGTTAATATAAATATGCACATTCAAAAGACATAGTAGGCAGCACATTTATGTTGTAATGAATGCTGATGCAGGTACAGTTAATGTGAAAGTGATTAATGCAGACTCTCATAAGGGCGGCTACTTTACCTACTACATGAGCCACATTTATTACAACTGCATTGACTACTTCCTAAATGCTAGCTACTTTTCAAGTGTATGTATATTGTTGTATTTGCATTCTGATGTGTAGCTAGAATGTATCCTTTTTCTTGTATTTTTTTCTTATTATTATTTCTGGGACTGTGGCTGCAATGGAAATGCAGGAGAAGGTAGCCAGAAGAGGACTGATGATTAGCAGACATAAGGCAAAAATAAAAAAGAAAACAAAATAAAATATTTCTTATGGATTAGTTCACTTCACAGGATACCAAACAAATAAATTAATCAAAGAATGTGCATGCATGGTGTGTCTTTTCAAGGAAACATGCAATGTTTAACAGTCAAATAATGGACTAGTAGAAGTAGTAGCAAAGGACAAAATATACAGTCTTTGCCATTGTCATTCTGATGAGCATTAAAATGAGGCCCCATCTGCCCAAGTTGGTGGTAGCTCAAATGGACATAAAAGATCTCAAAGCACCTATGGAAAACAGTAGAGGAAGTTCCCTGATACCCTGGCCAAATTTCCCCAGTGGTCTCTCCTGAAAAGAGGCTACCAGCCAATACCACTCTAGTGGAACTAACCTGGTCAATCAAAAGATAGATAGATAGATAGATAGATAGATAGATAGATAGATAGATAGATAGATAGATAGATAGATAGATAGTTTACTTCTGTAAGTACTTTACTTGATAGTCAAAATAAATCCTGTTAATATTCCAACATATAATCTGAATGAGCTCATCCCTGTATGACGCAGTACTTGGAATGAAATCACACTAAGACTTATGTGTTGTATGAGAGACCCAGTTGTCTTAATTTGATAGATTCAGTTCAAAACAAATGCTGGGACTCAGTCCTATCTGTAAATTAAAGCATGGCAAATAATATGCCTGCTATTGCATAACCTAAGACTTCTCCACTTGTGTTTACACACACACACACACACACACACACACACACACACACACACACACACACACACACACACACACATTTTGGAATGCAGATAACTGCTTTAGGTGAAATTTTATTACAACTCATTTCTATTTTCTTCTAGCAACACCTGATTAGTTTCACAGCACTCAAATGCACTAGCATTAAAAGATACTGAACATTATGATCTGTGTGACACAAAATGTATTTAATAATGTGTAGTTATTGACTGTTTATTTCTACTCATAAGGAAGTTCTGGATAATGAAAACATGTTGTTTAAGCTTCTTTTGTATTTATCTGGTCTGTGATAAAAAGTATTTTTTTCTTTAAGTGACAGCTAGAATGTCAATGATTTTGTGTGTTATATTATGTTTTGGAGATTGTGCAGACTTGTAATTTGACTCTTTGTCATCATGGTACTCAAACAATATATTTGCTTCTCAAACAATCAAAGGTTGGGATTCATAAAGTCCTTCACAGATGGTACACACTCCCTGCACTTGCTTGTCAAGGGTGTAAGAGGTCACATGAAAAATCTTTATCCAGGCAAACTCATACCCTACAATGTGTATATATCATCTGTCACTTTGTTAAGGGGATACAAAGTACCCCAAGTATTTGTAGCAAGCAGAGGTATATAGTCTTAAATATTACCAGTGCTGTCAGAAGATGAGACAAGGGATTCCACAATATTTGGCATATACACAACACCCTTGACTAAAAACAGTCAGTCCCAAGCTCAAGCTCATCAGGTGATAATTAGTGCCCTTGTTGCCCATTCCCCAACACACTGTAACAACAATCAGTATTTTTATTTCGCATGCCTTCCAATGGGATCATTACTTTCCTATCCTAGCAGTAACTTTAATTCCCTCAGCCTTCGTTTATGTATTGTGTGCCTTTGAGCAGGCCACGTAATCAGAGAGTGCTCTTGGAATGAGTCTGCTAAAGGTCCATGTAGACCAGTGCTATGCCTTGAGAGCCCTTTGTAAAAATGTGAGTGCCTGGTTTGTACTTACTTGTACATACTTATTTCCTACATGTGTTACAGCATCTGTAAAAAATATGATTACAGACAATAAAACAAAATAGCTGAGATAAGATATATATATTTTTAATAAAACTGACATTTTGAGAGTTTCAGATCCTGTCTTCCTCCAACCTGCCCCCCCCCCCCAAGTTTGCCAGATTATCATCTTTTCTGGTTTACAAAGCAGTTAGTCAGGTTTCTTACTTTCAGACTACATTAGGAAAAAGCTTAATACACCCTGCCCTACAACTTGTAGAACTACTCGCTCAAATAAACATTTCAACCCAGAACACTTCCTAAATGAACTGTGTGTATGTAACTGGACACCATTAAAATACCTCCTACTTGAGGAAGCTGTGGCATACTTCAGTTCCAAGTTCCTTGAAATCCTAGACTACCATGCCCCTTCCTGTACCCTTAGGAACACCACCAAAACAGCACCATGACTTACTAAGGAAACTAAGAAAAGATTTTTGCTAAGAAACAGATTCTGGGCCAAATGGCGTACCTCTAAAAACCCATCTGATCACTTAAAATTTAAACAACTCAGAAACTCTACTAAAACATCTATAATTTCAGACAAAAAAAACTTCTTCCAACTTCAAAATACCAACCATCAAAGTCCACAGAAATTCTGGTCAGGTATCACTAGACTCATTCACCCAGGCAATTCTAAAACACCAACCCCATCTGGAATTACCCTTGACACTCCCAAACAAATTGCTGACTCCTTCAATAACTTCTTTACTGAAGCCATCCAGTCACTTGCTAACTCTCTACCTCATGTATCCTCTAATCTGCCCTCCTCCTCACATACCTCACCGCCCACTTTCCAACTCCACCCTGTCCCCACATTCCTCATCTGTACCCTCCTTCAAAAACTCAAACCCTCTACCCCCTTGGCAGACTGCTTGCCTTCTAAATACCTTCAAATTGCAGCCAAAGTTATTGCCTACCCAATCTCTATCCTTATAAATAGAACCATTATTGAAGGTACTATCCCATCCATCTGGAAAGTTTCACATATCATCCCACTACATAAAGGTGGCAACTCAACAGAACTTTCAAACTTCCGTCCAATTGCCCTCCTCTCTCCCATAGCTAAAATCATGGAAAAATGCATCCACCATCAACTATTAGACCATCTTCTTCAAAATAGCCTATTAGCCAGCTCCCAGTATGGCTTTCGACCTTTCCATAGCACCACTACTGCCCTCCTTTCCTTCTCTGACCACTTCAACAAAAATCCCAACAATAACACCCTGTCCTCTGCGATCTTTATTGATCTTTCAAAAGCATTTGACATGGTTAACCATCAGCTACTGCTGAATCTTCTCAAGTCCCTCTCATTTGATACTCGAGCATTACAGTGGTTCAAGTTCTACCTAGACAACAGGCAACAGGCATTGCTGTGGGAAAACACTCTATCCTCCCACCTACCTGTCATCCTTGGTGTATCCCAAGGATCCATATTGGGCCCTCTTTTGTTCTCTATCTTTATAAATGATCTATCTATTAGTATCCCCCAAGCTGTAACTATACAATATGCAGACGACTTCACATTAATATCCTCAGCCACAGGGCCGTCTGAACTGCAGTCCCTCACCCAGAATACCTTTGAGCTTGGAGAAGAATGGTTTCTACAGCGGTGTCTCCTCCTTAACCCCAAAAAGACTAAACTCTTGCTGTTTACTCTACTCAAAAGTCCAGCCCACTTAACTTTTCTATCAAATCTAAAACTAGTACAGTCATATCTCCTGACACTACTACCAAACTCTTAGGAGTAATTATTGACCACAGCCTTAACTATGACACTCACATCAACATCACAATCAAATCAGTAAACCGAAAACTAGGCTTCCTCTACAAAATAAATCCCTTCCTTACTCCCATAGCTAGAACTACTATTGCCCAAACCCACCTTATCTCTACTCTCTTTTATGCCTCTCCTATATATACAAATCTATCCAAATGCAACCTCCACAAGCTGGCAGTCTCTTACAATAATATTGCCAGATTTGCTACCAGCTCCCCTTTTAGAACCTACCACTGCCTAAATCTGAAGCAGCTTGGTTGGCTTGAATTGCACAATCAAATTTTATTTCATCAACTGATTATTGCCCATAAAACCTTTTATCACCCAGAAAACATACCAATTCTCACTAGTCTAATCTGCCCATATAAAAATCTTACAAACCTACGCTCAGCCAATAAACTTCTGGTATCCATACATAAACCCAACAACAAAGCAGGAGATTCCCTTTTCTCTAATACTGTGGAGAAAAGTTGGAACCTACTTCCCAGTGAACTTACATCTCTGTCTTCAACTACACTTGTCAAAAAGAAACTAAAACAATACCGTACAAACCATTGGCTATGTCCCTGTTCAAACCCTGACTAAGACTATCTCTGTCTATTTTCATCATAATCAGTCTTCCCAGGTTTCTTACTCACTTTATTGCCACTTTAAGGCCTCTATCTTCTAGTTGCTGTTATTGCACTTAAGAAAGATGTAATTTACCTCTTTCTGTCTCTTGGTGAGTTTCTCCCCCTGCACTTACTCTCCCAATCCTGTTTTTAACTACCCTGTTCTTCTGTTCCTTACTTATAACTTGGAGATGGGAATCTCCCATATCCTTCTGAAGACTTTCTTCCCACAGTGTTCACAAAAAAAAAAAAACTAAGGATTATCTTCTTATTTTTGTTCTATTCTTCTGTTCCATCAGTGTTTGCTAAATTACCTTAAACACCTGTTTTTATCTAGCAACCTGTCTGACACTTAATGTTCTGTAACTGAATTCTTAATACTCTGTGTGTTTATCTGTTTTAATGTGGAGCTTTTCTCCCTGGGCCTCTACTGAAAATGGACATATATCCAGTTAGACTAGCCCGGTCAACAAATGTAAAATAAATAAATAATAAATAAATTAAAACTTCTTTGCCCTTGAAACTCACATTCATTTAAACAGCATTGAAACCCACACCACATCCAAAGAAAATGCATCTGGCCAGTGGTGGATAAATATTACCTTTGGGCTGTTTTCAAATCATAGGCCCCTTGTACACAAAACAAGAAACATACATGTGTTCTTTGATACACCTTTCTGACTTTATTAAATTATATTCCTTGTATAATAAAGCACACTTGTTAAACTTAGAGAGCATTTTAAATTTATTGTTTAAACATTTTTCCAGTAGGCAATGAAACAAAATGAACCAATGACAAAACTGCCCAATTCAGAACATTTCCATCATAAAAGTCTACTTCCACACACACATTTTTTTTCTTATAATGCAGCATAGAATATAATCATCCTGATTTTCTGTTCTTGAATTTGGGTTAATATTTTTGCTCTTTCCACTGAGACACAAATGCCCTTGTGCATGACATTTTCTCACTTCTGTTTTATATGTAGCTACACCCTTGACTTGTTACACCCATCCCCTTTAAAAGTGCATCAGAGTACAGTATCAGCAATGCATCTCCATACTGTGGGAGTAGACCCCAGAGTCTTCTGCATCAAAAGCAAGTATTTAACCTGTTATGCTATTAACAATGCAAGCAGACTTGCCATAAGCAACACTAAACTTCTCTTCCCCTGAAGTTCTCAGCTCCTTGTAAAATTCATTCAACACTCAACTGTATCTCTCAACTTTGCAAGACAAGAAATCTGGAAAAAGTCAAATTTTATTTGGTGGTGGGACAAAAGACCAAAAACCAGGGACACATTTTAAACGTTGCTTGTATAATTTTGGAAAGTTGCTAGAATAAAATGTTGCTACCACCATGCATTTCACTGCCAAGTCTGGAACCCAGGACCCTGTGCACTACAGTCAGAGCAACATACCACTATGTCAAGATAGGAACTTTAGGAAGACTGAAACTTAAATAGCTATCATTTAGTAATTCAGTTCTCATTTCTCACCATAGCTCTCGACCTCTTAGCACAAAAAACCTGGACAAAGCCAGTAATGGGGGAATACAGAATTCAGTTCTCACTTCTCACCATAGCTACTCTCAACCTCTTATCACAAAAAAACCTGGACAAGACCAGTAATGGGGGAATACAACCCCCAAAATAGGGACAATTTCTAATACTGATCTTATAAACTTAGAAAATTGGTAGAATAAAAAGTTTTGTTCCATTTATTTTCTGAATAATATGAAGCCTGAAATTCAAATGCCTGTGATTATTTGGTGAATTCAGTCATTCACTGATATGCCACAAAAATCCAGAAAAGCACAGATTGTATGAGGAACAGAACAAAATATGAGGCGTAAATGTGGAAAATTTTCACAAGTGGTGGTGGGTAGAGACTTTAGGCTCTTGTCACCTGTAACTAAGGTAGAGGGTTTGAGCCTATGTCGCTCCTCTACCACCAGGTACATTCACCTGGGGCACACACACCAATTATGGCCACTTGGTTGACTACCTATATTAATGTTCTTACAATATTTAAACCCAATCGATGACTTAGATTGTAAAAAGACTCTCATCTTGACATAAGTAGTGTTATGCTATATGAAATAATTGTACAAGCAACATGAAAACACTTATCATTGTCAAAAGATATCACCTTGAATTAAACAGAATGGAATCATTTAAATGCTGGGAAAAAATGTTGCAGAAAGCCACAGATGATCATTTTCATTTTAATAGTCATATAGATTGATTGTACAGACAGGCAGACATATTGTTTGACCTATTTTATAAAGCACAGACACACACACACTCTAATGACTGCCATGTAAACCTAAATAAGTTAGAGGTTCAAGCAACACACACACACAGACACCAAAATGGCAGCTTCCTACCTCTGCAGCTTGCAAATCATTCTCAGCTCCGTCCATACACACACCAAAATGGCAGCTTCCTACCTCTGCAGTTCGCAAATCTCAGCTCTATCCATAAATACAACAAAATGGCAGCTTCCTCCATCCATAAATACCTTTTGCTTCCTCCGTCCATAAATACCTCTACAACTCACAAATCTCAGCATTGTAGGCAGCAGCAAAGCATTATGGTTTGTTCTGTTCCTGTTAACAGCTAACGAACAACCTGAAATGCATGCACGTTGATCCCTTGAGCTCAAATCTGACAGGCTGTTACACAGAGCTGACGTCATTGCGCACGTGATGATGTCAGCTCAAAAACCCAGAAAAAAATCTTAAATAAAAAACACCGGGAAATTTGGAAATTAAGGGGTGCCACTCAGGAATCATGGCACCCCATTATTTGGACACCAAAACTCGATAAAAACAGAGTAATTTGGTACAGTTGGGAGATATGCTGTCCAACAAATGTAGATTTCACACTCTAGTACAGTAATGGAGTTTTTGTAATTGTTATTTATTTATGTGTTTAATTATGTAAAGTTTAGATTATCCCAAGGAAATGAAACCTTAGGGATCACTGAACATCCAGCCCAAATGTCAGAATCTGTGACATTAGCAGATTCCAGAGGACACATCTGTTTTGGTAATCAGGACCCAGATCATGTAGAGAATGGAAGATGAGTATCTATATTTTAATGATGCAGTGAGCCATGACAGGCAGTCAGTGTAAACTCTGTATGACCATTGAGAGAGATACGACTAGTTCCCAAGACACAGGATACCAGTATGGCTGCTGAGTTTTTCAACCACAGCAGTATCAACAAGTTAGCACCTGACAACCCAGAGTACACAGCATTACACTAGTCTAAGCAGGGTTGCACCAGTCTTCACAAGATCCAGGCTGCAGTTCTAATATGGAAATAAAATATCTTCATAACTACTGGCACCTGATCCAAAAGAGTCACCCTGTCATGAAAAACAACACCCAGATAATATACCGGGGAAACAAATTTCAGCTGATTTTCTCAATGGAACACCAAAGGCAATAAGAATAGGAAATTTTTGGACAGACAGTAGCATGCACTAGTGGTACCTTCGTCTAGGCTGGGTTAAATGTTAGCCAGTTAGAGCGTGTCCAATCCAAGATAGACTTCAGGTGGTCTTCTGAAGAGATAAAAATCCACCTTTCCTTCTCTCCATATCTTGAGACAAAGTTGAGTGTCCTCAGCATATGACTGAAAAGGAATGCTTTCCCTGTGGAGCACTTAGAAATGGTGAATAATATGGGAGCTGAGTTCAAACCCTATAGTACACCACATGTCAAAGAGTAGACATCTGAAGAATGTAAGCCAGATGTCAAATACTGTGTATGACCACAAAGATATGATCTAAACCAACTCACTACCATACCTGTAATCCCACCATGTTGATTCAGGCACTTTATCAGAATGCCATAGTCCACTGTATCAAAGACAGCAGACAGACAGGATTGAGATCAAGTATTTGACTGAATGTATCTCATTTATGTGAAACTTGTACTTAGACATGCAGCAGTGGAAGATAGTGTCATTGTGCTGATATATTTACTTTCGGATATTGACCCCATAAGAACCTGTTTTTAGACCATGCCAAAATGACAAAACTACCAGCATAGCAAAAAAATGCTCAAACCAACCTTAAAGTGTTATTGCTCAATGCTAGGAGCCTAAACAAAAAACACACCCTAAAAGCTCTCCTAACTCTGGAGAATGTTGATATCTGTGCTGTTACTGAGACTTGGATTAAAGCCACAGAATTTACCCCAAAAGTGCAAGGCTGCATTGTCTCCCACACATTTAGACCAACAGCAGCACAGACAGGGACTAAAGGTAGAGGTGTCTTGATCTGTGTTGCCACCAAATATAACTCCAGTTTGGTTAAACAGGATAATACCCTGGAGTACATCCACCTCCAGGTCACCACAGACAAGGTCCCTTAACTATACCCTAGCCAGCTGTAGGTCACCCTGTATGACCCAGAACGTTCATAGCTTGTAACTAGACCTACTAGAGGTGCTCACCATCCAAATACCCTGATCATGGGTGATTTAACTACCCCCTTTAGACTGTGAAATGTACACTGCCTTTAACTCACAGGCACATTTCCTGGAGTTTATTAATATGAACACCATGGACCTGATAGTGTGTGCTCCAACCAAAGGATCTAACAGTCTAACATACTAGACCAAGTACTCGCCTACATAGGAGAGAGTTGCACCCTCTACCCTTGTCTTCACTGGTGAAGTCAGATCGACAGTTGTCTCCTTTAGAATAAAGATCAACTCAGAAAACCCACCTAAACTTTTAATAGTTATGAATTATTCTAAAGCAAACTACATCCTAATAAGTGACAGTTTGTCAAAATTCAGGGCCTCTGTAAACCCCCAAAACATAGCTTCCTATGCAGAATTATTCACAGAAACCCTGTAAAAACATTTAAATGGCCACACTGAGGTTGCCATACCTAGCAGAAGTAAGCTCAAGTCTAATGCCAGAAATAAGCCCTATTGGTAGAATCCTTACCTTGACAAGATATATAACAAAAGAAAAAAGTCATGGACAAAATAAGAAAGAGTAACTCTCATAAAGACAAGCAATACTCATAAACAAGAAACTAAGGTCTAATTGTCCAACAAGATCAATTATGAGGTCAGGATAGTCTCCCAGGCTAAGGACAATCACAAGGCCTTCTTTAGCTGTCAGGAACCTTAAAGGTAACACTCAGCAGTGTGCAAAACTGGTGGTAAACGGCACCAATTTCATTGACCAGGGGGACATAGTGAATCCATTTAGCTCTAACTTCACCCCCGCACTCCCTCCCACTACTGTCTGTGAAGTCCATTCTAGCATTGCCCCCAAAACTATCAACATGGAGCAGGTCCTGGTGGCACTCAGTAAGGCCAAAAACCCAGCTTCATTGTGCCCAGACAATATCCCTGGTTTCCTCCTAAATAGTCTAAAACAAGACCTGTCAGGACCACTTGAGGCACTCTTCAAATACAGTCTCAAAGTAGGTTACATACCAAGTAAACAGAAGACCGGAGTGGTCATACCTCTTCATAAGGATGAACCCTCAGCCAACTCCAGGAAATACAGACCCATCAGTCTGGCAAGTCTAGTATTCAAACTCATGGAACAAATTACCATCGAAATGATCAATAAGGGCATTAGCACCTAGAGATGCTGGACCAGTCCCAGTTTGGCATTTGTTAAAGGAAGGTTTTACCTAATAAACTTGGTATACTTCTTTGAGAGTGTCACCAAGGCAAGGGATGAGGGGATGATTGTGCATACAACATTCAATACAATACCCACTCAGGTATTGTTGACAAACTCCCTTATCATAAATCCCTACTTAATTCACTGGATTGCTGGCTGGCTGGCTCACAAATAGGACCCAAGAAGTCAGAAGTGGTGAATCCATCAAGACACTGGTTATGCAGGGCTCTGTGTTGGGTCCATTCCTGTTGGCATCTACTTCTCAGACATGAATGCTAATGTCAAGGGCCTCTGGCTCACCAAGTTTGCAAATGACTGTAAACTGGGGGATATGAAAGATTCTTCCCATAACACTAACTTCCTACAAGAGGGTGTAACACAGATAAATGACTGGTGCCAAAGCCATGGATTAAACTCAGTGCTAAAATGCTTTATAGTGCCCTTTTGGAAATTTTTCAGTTAAGTTAATTACTCCATCAATAAACACCTGTAGGAGCTGACCCTATAGTTAGGGATCTGGGAACATATGTAGATAGTAATCTGGCCTTCAACCAACACATAGCCAAATCAGTAAGAAAATCATTCTGTGTTACAGAAGTTATACGCAAGTGCATGGCATCTGGGTCCAAGGAACTTATAGTACCACTAATGAGCCTGTATTATACCCATCATTGAATACAGTGCACCCTTTGGCATGTACCTAACGAGACACTTTCAACAGATGGCATGCCCACAAAAGTACCTCACCAGGAAAATCCAGGGTATGAATACCCTACCCTGTCCTACACAGATCACCTTAAGACCCTATCACTGTACCCAGTATTGTTTAGGTTACTGAGAGAATTATAGATTCTGCTTGTGTTATGTTTATGAGCCTTAAAGGGACAAATCCCAGCATTTAAAATTTAGGTACGAATTCAGGATGACCTTAGTAACACCCCACCTTGTCAGCATCACATGCATTCCTGCCCACAGTGTTGTTTTACTTAAAATTAGTTTGTACATCCCCTTCCCTAATGTTGTTTTAATTCCCATTGTGAATGAACCCCTCACTTGTGGTCATATCAGTTTTCTGGCAAGGTTAAACTTTGGCTTTTCAAAGTTTCTGTCTGCCAGGTTATGCATATTCCTTGAAAGCTGCACTTTACTGAAGTATAAATGTAACATTTATATGTTTTCACTCTTGATTTGCTCCTTTTCCCCTGGCCGTTTTCTGTAAATAGTCACTTTTTCTCCATTTAGTAGTCCTAAAAAAGAAAGAAAGGACAACAAAAGAAAAAAATGTGTGTTGTAGGCTAGTAAATATAGCTGCATAGCTTGAAAGCACTGATCTTCTATCCCCCAATACTGCTAATGCAAATCTTATTTTGTGTTGCCATAGCAATGATCCCCATGAATTTCACATGAAAATGAAGGAGATTACATTGCAGTAATTTAAATGCATAGGTCAGCAGCATTGCTATGTACATTTCATTTTTTATGATTATTAGTAAATATTACTGCATTCTTCTAGCAAAGCATTTGCTCATGATTTCAGCAACAAGCTGAAAATAATACTGTTACACAGGCCCTACAACAGAAACAATTTTACTACAGTGTCTGGCTTACAGAGTGACAGGTTGAGCATTAACAAGCATTTAATTTTCAGTACAAAGTATTAAACTCTAATATCTGAAATTATTTGCTGAATGCAATCGTGAGTTGTTGTTGGGTCTTTCAGCTTTTCCCGGTTAGGGGTCGCTATAGCGAACTCCGTCCACTAATGATTGGTAGTTGATTTTTACGTGCCGAGTTACCAGCCCTGATGCACAACCTTCAACGAAGGCATGCCCATTCACGCATGTCTCCATGCAGAAGACACTCTAGCTGAGAATCGAACCGGACAGCATCTTACTGTGAGGCGACGCTACCGCAGCACCACCACTGAGTAATTTGCCAAAAAACTAATCATCAGAGAATAAGTAAATCAAACAGCAGGTTATTCAGAAAAGCCTATTTTCTCAATAATAAGTATGTTATAGCACACATCATTGGCTGTAGCGTGACTGTAATCATCCACAGTTTATCTCAAAATAAAGCACTTTAGAAAGTCAGGGCAATTCTGGGACACTTTTAAGGCGTGCCTGCATGTTATACACTTTACTACAATGATAGGTTTAAAAGCTTTACAAGTTATATTACAATTTGTCAGCATTTCTAACCATGGAATTTGTTCCTTTACCAAAACTGCATGGATAAAGGAACAAACTTGAATTCCAGCACAATTAGCGCCTTTAATGAAATCAGTTTTAAATACAGTCTCAAAGTAGGTTACATACCAAGTAAACAGAAGACCGGAGTGGTCATACCTCTTCATAAGGATGAACCCTCAGCCAACTCCAGGAAATACAGACCCATCAGTCTGGCAAGTCTAGTATTCAAACTCATGGAACAAATTACCATCGAAATGATCAATAAGGGCATTAGCACCTAGAGATGCTGGACCAGTCCCAGTTTGGCATTTGTTAAAGGAAGGTTTTACCTAATAAACTTGGTATACTTCTTTGAGAGTGTCACCAAGGCAAGGGATGAGGGGATGATTGTGCATACAACATTCAATACAATACCCACTCAGGTATTGTTGACAAACTCCCTTATCATAAATCCCTACTTAATTCACTGGATTGCTGGCTGGCTGGCTCACAAATAGGACCCAAGAAGTCAGAAGTGGTGAATCCATCAAGACACTGGTTATGCAGGGCTCTGTGTTGGGTCCATTCCTGTTGGCATCTACTTCTCAGACATGAATGCTAATGTCAAGGGCCTCTGGCTCACCAAGTTTGCAAATGACTGTAAACTGGGGGATATGAAAGATTCTTCCCATAACACTAACTTCCTACAAGAGGGTGTAACACAGATAAATGACTGGTGCCAAAGCCATGGATTAAACTCAGTGCTAAAATGCTTTATAGTGCCCTTTTGGAAATTTTTCAGTTAAGTTAATTACTCCATCAATAAACACCTGTAGGAGCTGACCCTATAGTTAGGGATCTGGGAACATATGTAGATAGTAATCTGGCCTTCAACCAACACATAGCCAAATCAGTAAGAAAATCATTCTGTGTTACAGAAGTTATAAAGTGCATGGCATCTGGGTCCAAGGAACTTATAGTACCACTAATGAGCCTGTATTATACCCATCATTGAATACAGTGCACCCTTTGGCATGTACCTAACGAGACACTTTCAACAGATGGCATGCCCACAAAAGTACCTCACCAGGAAAATCCAGGGTATGAATACCCTACCCTGTCCTACACAGATCACCTTAAGACCCTATCACTGTACCCAGTATTGTTTAGGTTACTGAGAGAATTATAGATTCTGCTTGTGTTATGTTTATGAGCCTTAAAGGGACAAATCCCAGCATTTAAAATTTAGGTACGAATTCAGGATGACCTTAGTAACACCCACCTTGTCAGCATCACATGCATTCCTGCCCACAGTGTTGTTTTACTTAAAATTAGTTTGTACATCCCCTTCCCTAATGTTGTTTTAATTCCCATTGTGAATGAACCCCTCACTTGTGGTCATATCAGTTTTCTGGCAAGGTTAAACTTTGGCTTTTCAAAGTTTCTGTCTGCCAGGTTATGCATATTCCTTGAAAGCTGCACTTTACTGAAGTATAAATGTAACATTTATATGTTTTCACTCTTGATTTGCTCCTTTTCCCCTGGCCGTTTTCTGTAAATAGTCACTTTTTCTCCATTTAGTAGTCCTAAAAAAGAAAGAAAGGACAACAAAAGAAAAAAAAATGTGTGTTGTAGGCTAGTAAATATAGCTGCATAGCTTGAAAGCACTGATCTTCTATCCCCCAATACTGCTAATGCAAATCTTATTTTGTGTTGCCATAGCAATGATCCCCATGAATTTCACATGAAAATGAAGGAGATTACATTGCAGTAATTTAAATGCATAGGTCAGCAGCATTGCTATGTACATTTCATTTTTTATGATTATTAGTAAATATTACTGCATTCTTCTAGCAAAGCATTTGCTCATGATTTCAGCAACAAGCTGAAAATAATACTGTTACACAGGCCCTACAACAGAAACAATTTTACTACAGTGTCTGGCTTACAGAGTGACAGGTTGAGCATTAACAAGCATTTAATTTTCAGTACAAAGTATTAAACTCTAATATCTGAAATTATTTGCTGAATGCAATCGTGAGTTGTTGTTGGGTCTTTCAGCTTTTCCCGGTTAGGGGTCGCTATAGCGGAACTCCGGTCCACTAATGATTGGTAGTTGATTTTTACGTGCCGAGTTACCAGCCCTGATGCACAACCTTCAACGAAGGCATGCCCATTCACGCATGTCTCCATGCAGAAGACACTCTAGCTGAGAATCGAACCGGACAGCATCTTACTGTGAGGCGACGCTACCGCAGCACCACCACTGAGTAATTTGCCAAAAAACTAATCATCAGAGAATAAGTAAATCAAACAGCAG